>NC_133366.1:19922226-20007350 GCF_049309525.1 Garra rufa
GAATTGAAAGCATTTATCTGAAATAGAAATCTTTCATAACATTATAAATGTCTTTATCATCACTTTATCAATTTAAAGCATGCTTGCTAAATAAAATAATTATTTTTTATAATTTCTGTCCTAAAAAAATCACAATAAATAAAATATTACTAATTAATAAATTACTAATTATAAATAAATTAATAGTTAAATTATACTGACTCCAAACTTTTGAATGGTATAGCGTATAATGTTACAAAATTATATTGTTCAAATATTGATATATTGATATATTGAGATATATATATATATATATATATATATATATATATATATATATATATATATATATATATATATATATATATAAATAGAAAACAGCTATTTGAAATAGTAAAATTATTTCAAAATTTTACCACTTTTGCTGTGCTTTAAATGAAATAAATGCATGCTTGGTGAGCAGAAGAGACTTCTTTAAAAAACTTAAAAATCTTACTGTTCAAAAACTTTTGACTGGTAGTGTAATAATAATAAAATAAATGTAAAATAACAAATTCGAAAATTCTTATCCAAAGTGCCTCAGTTTATGGAGTTCCTGCACTGGCTATTTTAATGCCATTATGTATTACAATCATTCTAAATGACAACCCGTATCTAATATGAATTAATTAAAAGGAACACATTGTCGGTTTGCTCTCAATAATGGCGTACTTTAGCCTTACTGATGAGGGTGAGGATAAATAAGACAAAAAGGTTGGAAAACACTGGTTTAAACAATAAAAGCCAATAAGAGAACCATGTAATAGACATTTTTTCTAATAGACACTGAACCCCATCAACCTCCACACAGTGCAGAGGCTGCAACCATGGTGTGATAAAATAACATGGCCTGATTACAAAGTTAATGATCTGTGCAGAATGAATATCCTCCCAGACAGCATGAGTTTGAGGTCAAAAAGCTCCAGTAACGACAAACATTAGCATGGGCGAAAATTCAAGAAATGTTTTAAGTCCATTTATATTCAGTGAGCAATGCGTGTGTGCAGAGAACACACGCAATGTGAAGAACATCTTGAAATTCAGAGTGATTTTGCAAGGTTCGGGGTCAAAGTCAATAATACAAAATTGCTTTGTATTGTTATACACTTTTATACTGCATAAAACATGCATCAATACACCATTTTCAAGAATATAATGGACTCCACCACAAAGAAAATAATTACAGTGACAAAACAATATTGACTCACTGCAGCATTTAACACATGCACAACAAAAGCGCTTGTGTTTGGCAAAGATAACTGGCATACTCCATTCACTGTTTGGTTTTTCTTGACACAGTAGGTCTACTGATATGGTCCTAGTTCTGACCAGGCCCTGTGGCATCTGCACTGTGCCCCTCTGGCCACTAGAGGGGGTAACTGACTCTGAAGTGCCTCCTCTACACTACAAACTGTGGTCCAAACTTAACTGACACACACACAGACACAATACACTCTGTAAATTTGCATAAAACTGCGAAACAACACGCCCAAAATCATTTGTTAGATGAATGGCTCATATTATTATGATTCCACCGCCTCTGCGTCATTTAATAAATGTGTAAAAAGCTGTATCTGAGCCCCAAACTTGTCAAACTGGATACTTAACACCTTGCGCACTGCTTGTGCTGGAAGAGAGCGAGACAGTGACAGAGAAATGCAGATCAAAGGCTGATTAGAGCATCATGAGAATGCTGCTTGACAGAGCTGGCTCTGCGATTAATTGAGTCAAAGCGAGACGCTTCACAGATATTTCCTGAACGATTAACCCGCCGTAAAGCGGGAGTAATGAATCTCTGGTTTGAGAGCTGGCTGCCCAGGCAGATGGGCTCCTGAGAAAAGTCTTTATGATAATTTGGGCAGGAGTTCATTGAGAACACACGCTTCTCTCCTTGCTGCCTGATTCATTGTTTTATTACAGTACGGGTGAGAAAACAGTTTGGAACGAGGCAGTGCTCAACAATAAGGACTGCTTAGTAGCCCGTAGGCCGTGTGAGAGAGATTCTGGCTGGCTGACGGAATCATCACTTGGCTATTACTGCATTGTAACTACATCTTATGTTCACTGGAAATGTGTTTACGCTGTTTCAAATTTTGATTATTTAAATACTATGTGTTACCTTGAATGAACATTATTTGTAGTTGTACATTATTTATTGCTTTATAAAATCCCATTATTATATTAGATGAAACACCAACAATTTGTCATTTACTATATTCATTTATACTGACACATAAAATTGCAAATAATTTTTTTTTTTTTGATGGGGCTAATGAACATGCTGGCAATGCAATAAAAAGTAAATGTGTACACTGCCACTCAAAAGTTTGGGATCACTAAGACTTTTTTTTATTATTGCAATATAAAATAGTGGATTTCTATTTTATTATACTTAGAAATATTGAATTTACAGCATCATTACTCCAGTCTTCAGTGTCACATGGTCCTTCAGAAATCATTCTAATATGCTGATTTATTATCAATGTTGGAAACAGTTGTGCTGCTTAATTTGTTTTAGAACTTTTTTGGAATACTTTTTTTCAGAATTCTTTAATGAATAAAATGTTAAAAATTACAGTATTTATTTAAAATAGAAATCCTTTGTAACAATATACACTACCTTATGTAGTAATGTAATTTAATGTCTTTTTCTGTCTTATTAATACTTTTATTTAGCAATAATGTGGTAAATTGATAAAAAGTGATAGTAAACACTTGTATTGTTAGAAAAGATTTATATTTTGAATAAATGCTGCTCTTTTTAACTTTTTATTCATCAAAGAGTCCTGAAAAAAGTACCACAGGATGCAAAAATAATAATAATAATAATAATATATGGTATGGAATCAGTAAGATTTTGTATATTTTTATAAGAAAAGTATTTTCTGCTTATCAAGGCTGAGTTTATTTGATTTAAAAAATAAACGAAAAAGAAAGTAATATTGTGAAATATTATTGCAATTTAAAATAGTGGTTTTCTATTTTATCATATTTTCAAATAAAATTTATTTCTGTGATGCAAAGCTAAATTTTCAGCATCATTACTCCAGTCTTCAGTGTCAAATGATCCTTCAGAAATCTTTCTAATATGCTGATTTATTATCAATGTTGGAGACAGTTGTGCTGCGTAATGTTTTTTTGGAGACTGCAATACTTTTTTCAGGATTCTTTGATGAATAAAATGTTAAAAAGAACAGCATTTATCTAAAATAAAAAATCCTTTGTAACAATATACACTTCCTTATGTAGTAATGTAATGTAATGTAATGTTTTTTCTTTCTTATTAATACTTTTATTCAGCAAGGATGTGTTAAATTGATAAAAAGTGACAGTAAAGATTTATATTGTTAGAAAAGATTTTTATTTTTAATAAACGCTTTTCTTTTTAACTTTTTATTCATCAAAGAATCCTGAAAAAAAGATCACAGGATGCAAAAAAAAAAAAAATACTAAGCAGCACAACTTTTTCAAATAATAAATTCAATAAAATCAATAATAAATTGGTAATAAATGAGTATATTAGAATAATTTCTGAAGGATCATGTGACGCTAAAGACTGGAGTAATAGCTAATGAAAATTCAGCTTTAAATCACAGAAATAAATTATATTGTAAAGTATATAAAATTAAAAACTGTTAATAATCCTTTTTTTTCTATATATATATATATATATATATATATATATATTTTTTTTTTTTTTTTTTTTTTTTTTTTTTTTGGAACCTGCGATACTTTTTACAGGATTCTTTGATGAATAAAATATTAAGAAAGAACAGCATTTATTTAAAATAGAAATTTTTTGCAACAATATAAACTACCGGTCAAAATTTGGGGTCGGTTATTTTTCTTTCTTTCTTTGAAAGAAATTAATACTTCTATTCAGCAAAGATGAGTTAAATTAATAAAATGTCATAGTAAAGACTTATATTGTTATAAAAGACTATTTTGAATAAATGCTGTTTTTTGTAATTTTTTATTCATCAAAGAATATAATAAAAGTAATAAATCAGTGTATTAGAATGATTTCTAAAGGATCATGTGACGCTGAAGACTGGAGTAATGGCTAATGAAAATTCAGCTTTAAATCACAGAAATAAATTGTATTGTAAAGTATATATATAAAAAATTTTGAAATGCAATAAGATTTCATATTGCTTTTTTTTCTGTATTTTTGATCAAATTAATGGAATTTTGATGAGCATAAGAGACTTTTTTTCAAAATCTTACTGATCACAAACTTGAGCAGCAGTGTACATGCCATTCAAAAGTTTGGAATCAGCAAGATTTTTATTTTATTAAAAAATATATATATATATATTTTCTGCTCATCAAGGCTGAGTTTATTTGATTAAACATACAAAAAAATGTAACTTTGTGAAATATTATTGCAATTTAAAATAGTGTTTTTTTTTATTATTATTTTAATATACTTCAAAATATAATTCATTTCTGTGATGCAAAGCTAAATTTTCAGCATCATTAGCCCAGAATCCTAAAAAAAAAAATGTCAGTTTCCAAAAAATATTAAGCAGCACAACTGTTTCCAACAATGACTTCTGAAGGGCCATGTGGCACCGAAGACTGCAGTAATGGCTGGTGAAAAATCAGCTTTTCATCACAGAAATAAATGATATTTTAAAGTTGATTAAAATAGAAAACTTATTTTAAATTACAATAACATTTCATAATATTACTGTTTATTACTGACAGACAGACAGACAGACAGACAGACAGACAGACAGACAGATAGACAGATAGACAGATAGATAGATAGATAGATAGATAGATAGATAGATAGATAGATAGATAGATAGATAGATAGATAGATAGATAGATAGATAGATAGATAGATAGATAGATAGATAGATAGATATTAATTTTGGGTAAACTATTCCCTTAATGTTGAGCCCTGCAGAGGTTTATTGACTTTAGAGTTGTCTTCAACACTTTACTCTAACACCCCTCCATTCTAGCCGAGATGTGAGAAACTAGATGACTGGTGCTAGGTTAATTAAAACAGGTGCGTAGACAGAGAGAACCGTTTGGCAATATTACCTGCAGGTAAACATTAGAAATGAGTCACCAGCACCACTCAACATCAGTCTTCATTAGCAGTACCTTAAAAAACACAGCTTTATATGAAAGTGGCAAGACTTCCATGGAAACAGAACAGTTTAACAGGACTGCTCCAGAACAGGCCTAATTAATCCCATGTTATTGGTAGCCGCGCTGAAAGCCCTTTGAGCACAGACAACATTAATTGCATTAGTAACCTCGAGGTGAGTGTTATTTGGTCTCGTGGCAGACTCCAAAACCTCAGTACTGTAATCCTGGGATTTAATGGGAAAGAGTGGTGGCAGCAAAGGTTGTCCTGTTAAGCCTATTGCGGACCAGTTTTGCCGTTTTATTTGTATCGATGTTGGATTTATGTGAGCTAATCGATCGACAAGAGGTTTCAACTTTCCTCAAGTGAGGTGAAAGATGGTCAAATCCAAAGAAAAAAAAAGGTGTCAGATGCCAGAGTATTCTCAAATTAACTAAATGCATGATGAAGCTTGAACGGATCAGGGCAAGCAATAATGATTAGCTTAAACGGCTAAAAGAACAGATCGGCTTACTTCTTAGTGAAGGGTATTAGCATTTACCCACAAGCCACTGATATGCTGAAAGACCGCTTAAGTACCTCCACTGAAGGATTTTTTTTTAAACTGAATGTACTGAGGAGCTGTTGTGTATTTTATTTCATATATATAATTCAGTAGTACACCATGTGAGCTGACATACAACATGTACAGTAATTGCTGAAACAGCATAATAGCATATATCAGTGTGTACACAGGGCTTGAAATTAACTTTTTTACTTGGGAGCACATAATTTCTTTTTAGTAATGTGCCAAACTTGATTCTTCATGGCCAATTCGGATTGCAGATGTTTTATAAGCAAATGGGCTAATTCTGAAAGCCTTTTTTATATATTTATATGAGTAAATATGAGTATTTATATGAGTACATGAACAAGATGTTTATTTTCTCTACTATAGGTAGAGCCATTTAAATTAGAGGCAACCACTGCATTTTTAAACACTCTACAGTATAAACAACAAAAAATAAACACTTCTTTCGTCGTGTATAGACAATAAATGCAGGCATGATCAAAGTAGGCTACTCTTTCAATATTCGAAGTGCAAATAGAGACCGAATTTTTCAAGCATGATACAGAGCTATAGACACTACACAACTTATTATAGACCACATACTAATAACAGCCTAGATATTTTATGTAGCCTAATTTGTGCGCATTGGGAAGTCGCTCTCTAAACGTGGGGTATTAAAATTGCTTTTGAATGCGCGTGCGCGTTTTACTTTTGGTTTCGTTTTAACAACGTGCAAAACTCTCGACGGCATGGAGCGTGCATTCTACAATACAATATATTACTTTAACAAAACCATTTGAAAGTGGGAGGTCACCAACGGGATTTTGAAAAGCGTGTCCCCAGTGGAAATTATGCCCCTGCGTGAGTGCCGCTGAGTTATCATTTGATGTGAATGTATGCCGCGTTGTAAAGTATAATGAGACGGAGGCGCCAGAATTGTATCTGACAAAGTACGCTGTAGCACAAAATATACAGATTTCTTCAAAAGCAGACTGTGGAGACCTTTTAATTGTCCACAATCAAAAGAGAGAACGGCGAACCTGTCACTGTATCAGCTCACAGCAGTCTGTGCAGTCGTTATGCTAGCGAAAGTTTTGTAAAGAAATGAAACCAAGTCGTGCCACAACAAATACATTTTGAGGTCGCGCAGATTAAATTTTGGGAGCATATGCGACCATAACGGTCGGAATTTCGAGCCCTGGTACACTTAAAACAACCAGTAAAGCATTATGATAATCAGTATGTTCAAGTGTGAGGGTTATTTTAGTTACAGTACACATATGCCATCATTACGCTGCATAATAGACTTATTGCATGTTACATATTATGCTACATAATGTTATATTTATGCTAGTGTCAGTTAGTATTCTGCATAAACATAAAACAAAGACTAGAAAATTGTTGACGCAACTGGCTTTGGTATAACATACATTAGGAATAAAATTAATTCACATCAATTCACATATGCACTTTAAAAATGCTGGGTTCAGTCTGTTATTTTCCACCCATTTTATTGGGTTGTTTTTAATATTTTTACCCAGGTGCTGGGTAGTTTTTCTGCACTCTAAAAAATGTTGGGTTATTTTTTTTTAACCCAAATGCTGGTTTCAGCTTTTTGAGTCACTTTATTGGGTTATTCGTAATATTTTTTTTTTTTCTGTAACTAAGCTTCCTGGGTCACTTTTAATGCTGGGTTATTTTTCTACCAAACCGCTGGGTTGAGCCTGTCTCTGATGAAACAGCCCAACTGCTTAGTTACAATCAGATCTTTTTGCATCCTCAGGACAGGAGAGAGCGGTTCTCAGTGCAGCCGAGAACAGAAGGTTCTTGAGCGAAATAAAAGTTTGTATATATTTTATTTCATATTTCAAGTCTTTACTGTGCTATACAAGGATTTCCACATGATGGAAATCATCAGCCTTGCATAAAATTAATTTATTTTATTTGTTATAATACTGAATTTAATTTAATTTGATGTTAAAATAGGTTCTCTAATCTTAGTACTGTTTGTTTGTGAGCAGGTTATGTAGTCAGTCACGGCATCTTTCAGCTACGAGTGAAATTTCGAAGCGGACTGAGGTTCAAAGTTCCCCTGCCGCACAACAGCATTATTTGTTATTTGCATTATTTTGGTGAAAAAGGATTACAGAGAACAGTTGAATACACTTAAATTAAAATGCTATTTTTTATATATATATAATGCTTGTTAACCGTGTTTAATAGTATGTGATATTGTAAATTATGCTGTATTCACCCAAATAAATTCAACTTGGGTGTTCTTGCTTATTAATAAATGTTCATCTTTCGATTATTGCTGTGTGTGATTTTTAATTTCCAGCCTATTTTAAACCAGCAATATTAACTGCAATAGTTTACTTAAATAAAACAACCCAACCAGCTGGGTCAAAATAACCCCAGCATGTGTTCTGTCCAATATTTACCCAGTGCTGGGTTGACAAATAACCCAAGTTGGGGTGTTTTTAGAGAGTAATATTTTGCTTTATGTGAAGACTTTATAGAAATATTTAATTTGTTAACATTAGTTAATGCATTTAGGTATCATGAATTAGTAACTAAGAAAATTATTTTGAACATACATACAGACAGATTTCGTATGGGTTAAATGTTGGTTTACAAAATTACTTTATCAATGTTTGTTTGTTCTGTAAAAATACACTAATGTGAATTTAATAAAAAATGAAAATGAACAATATATTTGTATGTGAAAATTGAATCTTACTGCAAAGTGTTTACAATATTTTTAAATAAAATGTGGAAACTTTCAAATAACTGATCTAATAACTAACATTAAATAACAATATACTCTAAAAACAAAAAAAAAATATGGGTTAAAATCAACCCAGTGCTGGGTGAAGTATGGAAACCCAGCGACTGTGTTGTTTTGAACCAGCTTTCTGGGTTTTATTTAACTCAACTATTGTTTAAAAATTACTATATGGCTGGCTTAAAATGAACTCAAAACTGTAAATTAAAAATCAGACACATAATCACTAAAAGAATCAGCAATTGTCAAAAGGTGAACATTTATTAATAGGCAATTTCAGAAATGTTTATTATTTATTTATTTATTATTATTATTTTTTTTTTTTTACAAATTAATAAATTACAATTTTCAACCTATTTTGGGTTCGTTTTAAGCAAGAAATATAGTAACTTTTTTGAGCAATAGTTGAGTTAAATAAAACTACCCAGATTGTCAACCCAGTATTTCACTCAGCGCTGGGTTGTTTTTAACCCAGCATTTTTTTTTCTTTTTTTTTGTGTAATATGCAATATGTCTGTGACAATATTTCTTAATATTTGTTAACATTAGTTAAAAAACAACTGTTCATTGTTACTTCATGTTCGCTCAGTTCTAATAAAAAATATTAACAGATACAACTTTTGTATATGTACGTATATTATTGCTTTTCGTGTTAACTAATATAATTACCTAATGTTAACAAATGGAACCGTATTGTAAAGTGTTATCCAAATTGTATTTGTTTTCACAGATGGGGAAAGTGGCTGGAGAAGCTGTACAAAACATGCAAAAAAAAAAGAAAAAAGAAAAAAAAAGAAGGCATGTCACACCATTCTCCACATAATGAGTGCTTCCAGTATAGACAGCCTTGCTGATTATAATAGGAACAATTTTACAATTTTATTTTGACATGTACACGTGTACGAACACACAGCAGATGTAGAGTTAACCTATGAGATTACTCACTGTTTATAACCACACAAAAAATGAATATGGGAACAATGATAGTTCTTGAATAAGGTGTAAAGATACTAATATAAAAATAATTTACCATTTTTAAAAAAAGCCTGTAAAAATATTACAACTATTAATACTGTATATTTAAATGCACATTTTGAAACTGCCTCTATGTACAAATACAAGATACAGAGCTACATATGAAATAAATACATCACAGAATATGCGGAGATCAGAAACAAAGAAGAGGGCAAAGGATCAATTGATGTGCTATGAAAACAGTGCTAACCGAGACATCAATCAATGCCACTCTGAATGGCAACAAAAGACTTCTCAGACCATTATACGGCCTCAAAGTCACTCAGCGATTCAGATCAGATCTACATCTGTCCTCCCATGATGAATTTCACGTGCTGCCACGGTCCAGCTTCAGGCTTATTAGGGCGAAAGCCTGTCCAGGTCATCCTCTCGCCCAATTATTTATAATGTTGCTTCAATTCTGGCCTTCCACTTGAGCAAATACAGGGGTCGGACGAAGCGCATTACACCTGTAGCATGGCCATTTCAACCTTTCGCCCAATGCTAATGGAGGTGTGAACAATGTGCTGTGAGCCAGAGATGCATGGAGAATAACATTATCTTTAATCTACCTCCTAGAGGCAGCATAATTACTAGCTTCCTCTATGAAAGTGCAGGTCACAACCACACTGCAATGACCATTCAAAGTAATTAATAAGCAGCGGCATGACCTCTTCAACAGGAAATGAGAGCACTTCAGAAAGCACTAAAGTATAATTTCAACAGGCACGTGCATGCATGTATGTGTTTTAACACTTACTCTGCAAATCTCCATGTCAAATCAGATGTTCAACACCCAATGGAAAGAACCTGAAAGAAATAAAAAGGGTGCCCCCAAGAGGCCACTGAGAAGAGAACGGCCAAGAACGTGTTCCAGCTGCTTTGACAGAGGTCAATAGACTCCCAAACCAGCCAGTTATTTCTACAAGATAGGAAGTCTAGAGAAAAGGAAGATTAAAAAAAATAAAGAGAGCTGTAAAGAGCAAAAGGAGAGATATTCAATTTGAGAGCGAGGGGCTATAAAGTTCCCTGAGTGTTTTATTTGCATGGGCAACGTTTGTGCTTGTCAGGATGGTTTACTGACTTCATTTGAGCAGCCATCTGCACACAGTGGTCTGCCGTGGCGGAGTGTGCACTCACTCATTATCACCTTTTGCATGATTGAAGTGGTTAAACTTGTCCAAATAGAGGAGGAAGGGAAGAGAGGAATGACGGAGTGTGAGGAGCAGAGCAGCACACACACATACTGCATACTCGCCGACTGAAGTATACTCGCGTACAAACTAGTGACATATCAGTTCGTCGAGAATGTTTGGTAAACAGAAACATTACGGGGTGATCAATTCCCCCCACCTCTGGATGTGAATCAAATTGAAATATCACTAGAATCCTACCAACAGTGCCAGCACAAGAAAGGTGACAGCTTGGCTCTGGTTCTGGTTCTGATGTTGCACATAATCTCTGCAGAAACAGCACTAGTCCTGAGGAGCCACAGAAGCTTCTCCACATGCTACGCACTAATTAAACATCTTCAAACTTGAGAACTTAGTTTTAGTTCACCCCAAAATGGCAATCCAGTCATGATTTTCTCACCATCATGTCGTTCCAAACTTATATGACTTTCTTCCTTCTGTAGAAAACAAAATGAGACTTTATGAAGAACGTTCGCACTTTTCCATGCAAAGCAAGAGGATGGGGACCAAAAATGATAATAATGACAACTATCTTTTGTTTTAACACTATTTTGTTCCAATTACCACTGAAATGTAAAAAAAAAAAACTATATATAGAATTTAATGATTTTTTTAACCAAAAATGTTTCTTCTACATTTTTTCTTCATTTATAAAATGTAATATATTTGTTATATTTATTCAACAGTTTTTTCTGGTTCTCAAATCCGATAGGCTGATAAGATATGATATTAGAGTGATATCAAACAGCTGTGTCACAGATTGTAATCAAATCTTTCTGCAGTACTTCTTACAGCAAGGTCATGGCAGATGCCTAAATCAAGTATAATTTTGTAAATATTACTGTTTTTGTATCACGGAATGTAGTTTTAAGAGCTTTCATGAAGCCACCTGAGAGCACCTCACCTTAGCCAGATTTTCTGAAATTTACCACTGGCTCTGATGTTTCTGTAGTGGTTACACATCAGATTTAATTCATTATGGGTAAATCTAACGGTAGTCTTTGGTCTCATTAATCTATTATTTCTTCCAGAGAAGATAGTTTTGGCAAAATCTCATGTTAATGTAAATTTAATGCTGCATATCAGAGCGCTGCCCTTGTACTTTTGACTGAATTGCCTAGCAATATTTAGGATGGCTGTTGTTGTTGTTTATTAAATATTATTCAATAAATAATATTTTATATAAATAACAGAAATTAATAATAGTGTTTAGTATCGAGAAATGGTGCGTGTTCGTCATGGTGATTTTAGTTACATTGTTCCATCATTAGATGGCGACAAGAGACTGTTTTTATGATTCAGCCTTCGAAAGACTTTGAAAAGTTAACGCTATAAAAGTAATTTTTAGTCTCAACAACAGCTTGACACAGCAAACAAATGCACTGAGCAGCAAAATCACCCTTAACAGATTAAAGGATATGAACATTACAACAAAGACAATGCTTTCCTAAGCAGATATTCAAACTACTGATTATTGTGAATACGAGAACCAATCTGAAGAATGAATGCCGTATCAGATGCATGTAATCACACTCGCCTAGTCCATCTCTCTCATAATACTCTATATATAATACAGTTAGCTTTTAATACAACAATACAATAAGCTTTCAATGAAGCAATTCAACATTTCTCCGTTACTAGTTCTAAAGTGACGATTCCGAATTACTAACAGAGGTTTGGGCTCAGCTGTTAAACTGTCAACTTTAGATTTGAATCTATGGTGGAAGAAAGTAGTTCTGCACAAAAGAGGGCTTTTAAAGAATGTTTGTTGTTTGTTTGTTTGTTTGTTTATGTAATTACACACTTGCGCCATCAAACTGTTGTATAAACGCAATATTACACTTGTAGACGTGACATATTGCTGTATATCGGCACGTGATTACCTACGACCCAATCATAGCCGCGCCGATATAAAGCCATATCTCACGTTTACTTGTGTGATATTGCTTATATATTTTTATTTATACAACAGTTCTTTCTGGTCCACAGATCTGACTGCCTGATAAGAGTGTGATATTCTAGTGATAACAGAACTCTGTATCACAGCGAGTGTCATGGTGGACACTTAAATCCACTATAAATAATAAATAATACTGTTTTTGTGCCACGGAATGTAGTTTTAAGAGTTCTTTTTAGGCAAGAATGTACTTGTAATATACGATTTGTTAGGATAAGGATAACATTTATTTTAAAATTCGCTTTAACATTTTCAGAGATGTGAGCTCCAGCGTTCAGTGCTCATGAACCCGCCGAGAGCAGCCTTACCTCGGCCAGATCTTCTAGACTTTGCTGCTGGCTCTGATGTCTCTATAGTGGTTAAACATGAGATATAATTTGTTTTAGTAAATTATTTTGTCTCATTAAACTATTATTTGTTTTATGGCAAATAGTTTTGGCTGAGGGAAAAATCTCATCATGTTACACATTATGTAACATTAACACTGTATATCGGAGCACTGCCTTTGTACTTTTGACTGAATTGCCTATCAATTTTTAAGATAGCTGTTGTTGTTGTTTATTAAATATTATTATCCAATATATTGAGAAACAGTGTTTGTGTGTTGGTGACGTCTGCATTAGATTTCTCATTTTTAGATTAACTATTCCTTTGACGGCTAGGTTGCTCTTAACGATGACAGGAAGCGAGAAGATATTATCAACCGACTCAATTCTTGAGTACTTCTGACATTCATTCTACAGAAAATATGGATCATTTCGTCTGTGTGACAGAGAGTAGCTATTGTTTCAGGCCCTTGAGTGGCTCTGGTAATATTTTCATAAATCAGTGGCCTTCCTGAAGCCAGCTGGAATACTGAATCCCTCATGTTCTAACTGCCCTGGTTGATTTGAGTTCAGTTGTTAAGGAGCAGGACTAATTAGACATGGATTGCAATAACCCTCCCTCTCTCACTTTCCCCCTCTCTCTCTGGCTGGCTCATTAGCGTTCCTGCATTATTTAAACTAATGGAGCAGATTAGGTAAAGCACACACAATCATGCCGCTACTTAAACACAGCCTGCTGCAGCAGCTGGACACACTTGCTCCCTAAAGTCCCGGAGAAGTACAGCAGATGGAATCATGGGATGCGGGTGGTGGCAGTACAAATAGTGTGGCTTTCTTTAAGGGCAGATTCAGGGACATCTGCCCATGCCCGGATTGAACTATCAGTGTTTTAACAGTCACAGCACTGAAAATATACATTAGTTATGAGTGGCTAATATTGGGTTTATTTGAATGGAAATTGACACAGCAGTCTTTAGAAGTGATTTCAACAACATAAGGCAAACAAACCTGTTACACATTCTCCAAGATCTCATGATTTGCTCTCATCTACACACATGGGTGTTTTCAATTGGTTTGCAGTGCATGGTGTGCAAAGATACAAAGAGAGCAAGCATTACCCTACATGTTTACCAGAATTGAAATGCTCAATATTGGCCAAAACACTAGAGGTCTACTGCTTTGGAAGTGTGCCTCTAAAATGTTCAGCAGGCATGCCTTTAGTATGCTGCCTTCGATACAAAATCTATAAAACGTCATATATATATATATATATATATATTTACTAATGCACAGAATTTTGTGGATGGTAAGATTTAGATTAAATAAGTAATTTATGCTCACCAGTGTTAAAACTATATAATAAAATAAAATAATAAAAACTGAAATTAAGCAAAATATAAAATGGTACTTATTTAAGTAAGTTGACAGGGCAATATATAAGGCATATATCATAAGAAAACAAAACTAATTAAAGCTGCGAGCAGCGATGAACGGGCCTCGCACCCGGGCTCACCGCCGACCGGTGGCTTCAGGAAAACAGCAAACGGTGGGTAGTATGCTTTTAATACAGTAAATATAGAAGAAATATGTCATAAGTCATTTAAATGTGCCAAACTTCCCGCTGCCAGATGGTGGCGCTATGCCTATAACTGATTATTGGCATGTAGATGTGTTCAGGCAAGCACTATTATCAAACATATGAAGTTTGGTGCAGATTGACCTTGGTATGTTTGAGTTAGTGAAAGATATGATATATGCTGCTGCCAACAGGTGGCGCTATGATAATATCTGAATATTGGCCTTTAGGTGTCTTCAGGCCAGGACTCTTACCAAACCTATGAAGTTTGAGGTAGATCGAACATTTTATGGCTGAGTTAGAACAACTTCTATGTCCATGGCGAAACAACAAACTGTCAGGCCGCCACGGACACGCCCTTTAACGAAAACTCAAGATCTTCGCAATTTAACATCTCTAAGGCCTCTAGATCAGACTGACCAAATATAATGTTGATTTCAGTAAATCTCTAGGAGGAGTTTGCTATAAACCTCACCCCCTGCAAGGACTTCAGATAATGCCAACAGTGAACCAATATGCTACATTTTCCCTATATTCTGATGATGATGATGATGATTCTTTCAAAATGGGGCGATATATATATATATATATATATATATATATATATATATATATATATATAATATATATATATATATATAAAATATAATATAATATAATATAGGGCTGTCCCCGAATAGTCGAAGATTCGATGCATCGATATGCGGAGCCTGATTCGACCACCGATCTCACAGTCGAATCTTCGCGGGTGAAACGAGCATCACACCATTTTGGCAATATAGGGGTGCTCAATGTCTAACTGCACACAGAACTACTAGATTTTGTACGGACATATTAAGTTATAAACAGCCTTAGATTATGATAATGCAGTAAAAACAAAAGTGAAAAGAAAGAAGCGTTCAATAAATATTTTTAACGTGCTTGTGAACAAATCCAACCACCCCTGTGACAGATTTAATTTTCACTTGCCCTGATCCATGATGAGATGAGGACGGCAGGGATTAGGCGGCGATCACACCGAACGCGTTTTTGCCGTTGGAGGCGCCTCTTTTGAATGGTTTTCTGTTGGCAGTGAGCGTTCTGCGCTCCGTTAATGCGTCCCCGGCGCCTCGCGTTTTTGCAGGAGCGCTCTGAGCGCCTGAAGTTGAAAAAAAATATCAACTCTGAGCGGAAAAACGCCCAACGTTATTCGCGTTCTTTCCCATTGTCCAATCTTTCGGGTCTTAGAAAGTTTACCGTCGCTTAAAAAGTCCGGAGACTGCAAGAAATAGAGGAGAAACCTTTGGTGTCTATCATGGGAAACCAGGGGCTGTATTATTTAGGGTTTCTGCTAATATGACAGTTTAATTAACAGCAAAAAACTAGATTTTAGAGCGTTCGCGCTATAATCCTTTGATTTGACTGACAGGACAGCTGTTTTGGTCGTTGCTTAGCAAAAAAAGGCAGTGCTGTGCGCCTTGCGTTTTTAGAACTAAAAGACGCGTTCTGTCTTTTTATTTAAACCTAAATAAGTTTGTCTGTCAGTTTTGCAGTCAGGCAGGCAGTTTTGGTCGCTTTATTAAAAGTTGTTGCTGTGTGCAGTGTGTAAAATAAAATAAAAATTGTTTTACCCTCCTGCTGACTATAGTGTCGTGTCCCTCCTATCCCATTCACACACACACACATAAGCCTAGATGATTCGACTATCGGTCGACTATAGAAAGATTCGAAAATTCTGATTCGACTATGAAAATTCTTAGTCGGGGACAGCCCTAATATAATATAATATAATATATATATATATATATATATATATATATATATATATATATATATATATATATTATACGTATGAAAAAACATTATTACTTTTTACTAGTGCTGGGCAATGATTAATCACATCCAAAATAAACGTTTTTGTGTTTTGTATATTTACATGTATATATTTATATTTATATAATTTAATATTTTTCTTAAATATATACATGCATGTGTGTATTTATATACACATAATAAATATAAAAAGCACACATATATTATGTACACAAGAAGTTGTTTTGAATGCAATTAATCATGACTAATCATTGCCCAGCACTACTTTTTACTTTCACCACAATATTTTTAGATTTAATAAACAATAAATTAAATCCAATAAAATTCATTGAATTAAACAATAAATACATTTTGCTTGAAATTCCACTTAAACTGAAATGAGCCCAGATTTTACATTTTGAAGAACTTCACATATGTATTTTAACCTATATTTTTAAAAGATCTCTCTTACAATATATTATAGAAACAATCAATGAAAACATTTGCAACACACTGTATAAAAAATGCATTTAGAAACCAACACAAAACCTCAGAAAAACACTGTTAAAGTAATTTTACACTAAAGACTGTCACTGAAGACGTTTAAAATAACTATTTAGAAAGTTTCCCACTAACAAGTTGTCTCACACAAAATAGCACTTTAATATTCCTCTTCAAACTAGTTTATGACACAGTATTGCATAATAGTTGACTTGTCATGCAGTGTGACATGCATTACTTTAACAACTGTTTAACAACATTTAAATGTTTAACAACATTTTTTGAATCTTTTATTATTAGGCTATTATACACATATTTTACACATTTGTACTGTAAAAAATCCATCTATTTTGGTTGCAAATGAATTAAAAGTTGCTTCAAATAGTCAAAAACATACAACATTCAATGACATTGAGAAATGTAGAAATGTTCATGAAAAAATGACAATATAATAACAACAATTTGGAAAAAGTTGACGAGTACGCTATTTGTAAATGAATGGTATATATCTTAAGTCATATTATAATTACCACCTGAATCGGTTTGTGAAGAATCTATCAGTCAAGTTCCCAAATCCACATGTTCACCTGCAGCCCAGGTGAGCAGCAAAACACAATGCTGGCCAGAACACGAACGCAGGTACAGTCCAAAAACAGAGCTGGATCAAATATTCAAGACATGTGGAACAAACTAAATCCTTTAATGACTGTATAAAATCCAGTGACCACAAAAAGCGGTTGCATCTTAGTAGAAAACAAAGAAAATCCCAAAAAAGGTACAAAAGATCAGCAGTCTGGAGCGTGAGCAGAGGCCCGACTGAGTTACAGCGAGGAGAGAAATGAGCCCAGGAGCAGTGATTATTGATGTTACAAACGCTAGCCACGGACAGACAGAGAGAGAGAGAGAGAGAGAGAGAGAGAGAGAGTGGGTGTTGGAGAGTGTCAAGAGGGAGGATGTGGGGACTGTTTTTTCCCTCCCCTCCTCAGAGCGATCCAGACACACTCCTCACCCCGTTTGTGCAGCGTCTTGCATCTCAAACAAATCCATATTGTTTTCTTTCAGTCCATGCCGCCTCTTTTCCTCTCCTCCTCCTGTTTTGTAATATAAGCTTGACTCAATACTGCGGTGCCTCTCTTGCCTGAGCTGAAAGACCCAGTTTCTCCCGCTGCAGCATCCACGATGAGAGAAAAGCATGAGGAGAGAGATAGACGGAAAGCGAGGGAGAGAGACGAGGAGGGAGGGGGAGAGAACCATATTGAGAAAGAGAGAGAGAGGGGGAGCCTACGTAGTTGCAGGCGTCACAAGGACAACACTAGGCTTTTAAAGCGGGCAGGGAAGCGAATACGAATGAGTGGCTGAGGCAGAGGAAAGCTAGAGGTTCAATAAATGAAGGAACCAGCAGTGAGTGATCAAAATCTGCATTTTTAAAAATAACGGATCTAAAAGGGGTTTTCACAGCAATGTCATAAAAGAATCATTTTTGGTTCCCAAAAAAACCTTTCTATGATCAGTTCTTAAAAGAGCCATTTATGTAAGTTGTAATTTTAAAAAACAAAAAAGGAAATTGCAAATTTTTACTTTACAATTCTGGCTTTTTTCCTTCCAATTCTGAGTTATCTCATCTCATAATTCACACGAATTGCAAGGCAGTCAGAACTGTGAGATAAAAACCTCACAATTCTGAGGGAAAACTAAGAATTGTGAGATGTTAATGTTATAAATATGAAGCTGCGAGAAAGTGTAAGTAAGAAAATTGTAATTTAAAGAATCTTTTTCCACTGGATGTAAAAGTTCCCATGAAATCAAAATTTAAAAATTGTTTTCTGGCTTTTAGTATACAGTGGGGGAAATAATTATTTGATCCCCTGCTGATTTTGTACATTTGCTCACTGACAAAAAAAAAAGATCAATCTGTAATTTTAATGGTAGGTATTTAACAGTGAGAGACAAAATAACAACAAAAAACATCCAGAAGAATGCATTTCAAAAACGTTATATATTGGTTGCATTTTAATGAGTGCATTTGATTTGATCCCCTACCAATCAGTAAGATTTCTGGCTCCCAGGTGTCTTTAAATACAGCTAACAAGCTGTGAAGAACTGAAATCCTGTAGTGCATGCAAGGTTCCTCTTACTAAAGAAAGCACTCTCTAAAGGAAGTGCTCCTAATCTCAGTTTGTTACCTGTATAAAAGACACCTGTCCACAGAAGCAATCAATCAATCGGATTCCAAACTCTCCACCATGGCCAAGACCAAAGAGCTGTCCAAGGATGTCAGGGACAAGATTGTAGACCTACACAAGGCTGGAATGGGCTACAAGACCATTGCCAAGCATCTTGGTGAGAAGGTGACAACAGTTGGTGCGTTTATTTGAAAATGGATCTCCCTCGATCTGGGGCTCCATGCAAGATTTCCCTGAAGGTTCAAGTTGCCAAACATCAGCCTCGAAACCTTAATAACATGGAGAGGATCTGCAAAAAGGAGTGGAACAAAATCCCTCCTGAGATGTGTGCAAACCTGGTGGCCAACTACAAGAAATGTCTTGACCTCTGTGATTGCCAACAAATGCTTTGCCACCAAGTACTAAGTCATGTTTTGTAAAGGGGTCAAATACTTATTTATCTCATTAAAATGCACACTACTAAACACTACAGTGACCTCTGCCCTCACAAGGCACTCGGCGCTCTCAGCCTTAAAGCCATTTAGGTCAATCATGGTTATTCCTTAAAGAGACCCTGGGGTGGAATGGAGCAATGGATCCAAGGAAGAGTGAATGACCATCCAGAGACACAGGAATTAATTATCCAGTAAACTGATGGTTAACTACACCATCACCAACACCAGAGAGACATTTAAACTAAGACAATAATGAGATACTTCAGACCAGAAAACATCTGAAAGGAACAACAAGAGAAAGCAAATAATAATAATTGCATTTAGTCAAATTACTGACTGCAGTCTGTACTATGCACTGGGGTTGCATGGTTTGGGGAAAACAAATTGTAATTTAAATTGTGATTATCCAGATTTCTAAAAAAAAAAAATCCAAGTTTGCTGTGCTTGTTTGTAGTGCTGCACAATTTGGCAAAAATGTTGTATATAGAATTATTATCATTGTTCTGATAATATGTGAATATGGCTATAATAGTAATAATGATAATAATAATAATAATTATTATTATTAATAATATTCTTATTAATAGTAGTAGTAATATCATTATTATTGCTATTATTGTTACTACTAACGGCTCCTAATCTCAGTTAGTTACCTGTATAAAAGACACCTGTCCACAGAAGCAATCAATCAATCAGATTCCAAACTCTCCACCATGGCAAAGACCAAAGAGCTGTCCAAGGATGTCAGGGACAAGATTGTAGACCTACACAAGGCTGGAATGGGCTACAAGACCATCGCCAAGCAGCTTGGTGAGAAGGTGACAACAGTTGCATGGGAGGATCTTGTCAATGATCTCAAGGCAGCTGGGAGCATAGTCACCAAGAAAACAATTGGTAACACACTACACCGTGAAGGACAGAAATCCTGCAACACCCGCAAGCTGCCCCTGCTCAAGAAAGCACATGTACAGGCCCGTCTGAAGTTTGCTAATGAACATCTGAGTGATTCAGAGAAGAACTGGGAGAAAGTGTTGTGGTCAGATGAGATCAAAATCAAGCTCTTTAGCATCAACTCAACTCGCCGTGTTTGGAGGAGGAGGAATGCTGCCTATGACCCCAAGAACACCATCCCCACCGTCAAACATGGAGGTGGAAACATTATGCTTTGGGGGTGTTTTTCTGCTAAGGGGGACAGGACAACTGCACCGCATCAAAGGGACGATGGATGGGGCCATGTACCGTCAAATCTTGGATGAGAACCTCCTTCCCTCAGCCAGGGCATTGAAAATGGGTCGTGGATGGGTATTCCAGCATGACAATGACACAAAACGCACGGCCAAGGCGACAAAGGAGTGGCTCAAGAAGAAGCACATTAAGGTCCTGGAGTGGCCTAGCCAGTCTCCAGATCTTAATCCCATAGAAATCCTGTGGAGGGAGCTGAAGGTTCAAGTTGCCAAGCGTCAGCCTCGAAACCTTAATGACTTGGAGAGGATCTGCAAAGAGTAGTGGGACAAAATCCCTCCTGAGATGTGTGCAAACCTGGTGGCCAACTACAAGAAACATCTGACCTCTGTGGTTGCCAACAAGGGTTTTGCTAAGTCATGTTTTGCAAAGGGGTCAAATACATATATTACTCATTGTAAGATTGTAATAGGGATTAATTACATAATAATTTATAATTTAGCTCAAAGGGAATCGAATATGATTCAATAGGGAATTTGAACAGAATCGCTGTTTTACGGCTGTTTCAGAGTCGACCCGCGATTCTTTCACAAGCCATTTAACAGGAACTCTGCAATGGATATTACTATCCAGAATATAGTGAAAACACTATATATTAGCACAGTAGCAAAATCAGCAGTTTAAGGCAGTAACTTGTAAGCACGAAACACAAGATACTTAATAAAAATATGAATTTATTGGATAAACCTAACACATACAAACTAAACTAACATAAACACACGCATTCACACAGGTTGCAGAAAGAGAAAGTGAGGAAAGAATGAGTTTAAAGGAATGAAAATCTGAAATCCCAAGTTATAGCAATGTGCAATTGCTTAGACCTGAACAACCATCAATCACTTAATTAACCCTCGTATTGAGTCTCTCAAAGAGGTTATTAAACTTTATCAAATGCACCAGTTCAGCTAGAACCTGGAAGTTACTTGCGTTGCCTTTGTCTGTGAAGGGAATTCCTTTCGTCGCTCGTTCCAGAAAGGGTTTTCCCCGAGGTTGCTGATTGGTTGGTGGTCGGTCAATGTGATGTCTTCTTGGGCGTTGGCTGGATATGAGAGATGTGCGTGCGCTGTTAAAGTTCAGGTCCGCGAAGACGTTTAAGTCGGTCGCGGCTTGCACAAACTTAACTAGACACGAAACTCTCAACGGAAAGAAATAAAAAAAAGATTAAAGAAAAAAAACAGAAGTGGAATGATCTCCTCATGTTTCCTTTAGATGAGGAGGCTGGCATTCAGGCCAGGCGGCGTCGAGACGCCGCGGCGCGAAGCACGTGAAGAGCGTTGTAAGGAGTGAGAAAAGTTGCAAGAGATAAGAGAGAGATTTGAGGGTGTCCTTGAGTTTTTAAACTCAGCCTTTGGACACCTCCCAAAATGATGTCTTGACCAATTAGAACATTGGCTGAACTCCGGTGGGCTGCTGGTTTCACCTTCCAAACCACAAATCACAATGTTATCTTATTAGTCCCGTGATCCCAAATTCCCGCTCTTTGCAGAGATAAATTTGGACATGATTTCTATAACAAGACTATAATACATTTCGCAAAGAATTGAATTACAGGAACATTTTGAGAATGCGATTTCCAACTCGGACATATCAAACATCAATATAAACCATTAAACTATTCAAGAGTTATCAAAAGGGACATACACAATGAGTGATTAAAACATAATAGACAAATGTATGGGTTACATATATGAATAGGAAATTATGCAGAGAAATGATGAGTTGCTCATGAGTCCTTTAAGCATAATTTTGGGTGCATATGTACATCAATGGACAGTTTTCTGTGCCCTTCTGTGAGGGTCTGTTCTCTAAGCTGGGAGGTCAAAAGTTTAGGGAAGGAATTTCCGTTGTGTCCTGTGTGTGGGGGAAAACCAACCATATCGCTAATGACTTTAATCATGTGATGTTCAAAATGTGCATCTCTTTGACCATTAATCTTGGTTACTTGCTCCAAATTTGACAATCTCCTTATTCGAAGGATTTGATTATGAAGAAGTGTCTTTGTGTTAATTTTGCAAGTTCTTGGTTAGTTAGGTCTGCTTCAGGCTGGCGTTCTGGCGCCAGCTATGAAACGTCAGATTTATGACGGGCCTCTTGGAATGTACGTCTGTAGAAGTGTCCTAACTTCTAATAGACTCTCTTAAATTGTCTGATTCTCGCTGAAATACTACATCATTAAATGCAAATTAATACACTTTTTTCTTGTTATTCTGTTTCTCATTGTTAACATAAACCTACCATTAAAATTATAGATTGATCAATGCTTTGGCAAACGTACAAAATCAGCAGGGGATCAAATTTGTAACGCCAGGCCAGCAGAGGGAGTCCTTACTCACTCTGACTGTTGTTGCTCCCTCTGCTGCCTCGTTGGTTACTTCCTGTTTGGTGGGCATAAAAGGCAGCCATTACCAAACAGACATCGCAAAGTAGGGGTGAGCGGGGCACAACCTAACGCGGGGTTAGTTGTAACACATGTGGTTCAAATATTTCCACACACGCTAGCATAACCAAATTTACTGTATTTACTAGTTGCCATGGCAACACTATGCAGAGAAAAAAGAACGCCAAAATTCAAAAGCATTTTGAAGATATCGCTGAATATTTATTTTACCATAGTAAAAGTACATTTCTGGCTGAAGTAAACTTTTAATTTCAGTTTTTAGTATTCATTTAAAATTAGACAAAACTGCTATTATTTTAATCCCCAATTTGTTATTTATCAGTTTAGATGGTTTATTAATGCTTCGCAAACCAGCAGAAGACACTAACCTGTTTTAAACTCCAGTGGCGCAGATGGGGAACATTGTAACACTGTGTGAAAATATGCCCCGCTGTTATTAAACTACGATATTCTGTGACATTAGCGGTGCAATTTACACTATTTACTTCTAAGGATTTTGATAAGAAACCACAAGAAACAGGTGAATAAAGGCTGACAATCAATGTTTAATGTTCAGAAGTTATTATTTCAAGAAAGGTAAAGCATTTTGGCTCGTTTATTTGTGTCGTGTTCTATAAGAGCTGTGTGTGGAGGAGTGGAGTGTTTTTCTGAATGTCTAAATGTGTTTCATCTATCTGTCCACATTGTTTTGAACTACTGTACAGCTGTGTGTTACGATTCAGGGCCGTTCCAAGCATTGTTGCGATGTGTTCATTGTCAAACTCCAAAATTAGATCATTTTTATTTTTTAAAAAAACGTCATTACTTCATTTGAAAAAGTTAACACATGTATTTTACTGACAAAATATTTTAGTTTGTTGTGTATATTTTTTTAATTCGATCAGATAACATTTTAAGATGTCATAGTGTCGTGTTACAACGTGCCCCTCAGATGTTACAATGTACCCCACCTACGGGGCATGTTGTCACGTTTCACTTCCTTTCTTTTGAGGTAAATAACGAAAAACGTATATACTGTAAATATGAAACAAAGCGATATATTTGTACTAGACAAGTGTGAAAATAATGTGGATTAAAATTGTACTCTGAACCCCAAGTGGATTTACATAAACCGCGAAATTCAAAAAGTGTTAGGTTGTGCCCCGCTCTCCCCTATTGTTTTGCTGTTGTGGACTCTACCAAGCGTTTCATTGTTTTCTTGCCATTGCCATGTTTTGTTTTGTTTGTTAGTCATAGTCATAGTCATAGTCTAGCCTAGCCTTGATTCATAGTTTTGTTTTATTTGTTACTTTGGACTGCCCACTTGGATTTCGACCCTCGCCTGTATTTCTGGATTACGCCTTTGTCTCGTCACGGATATAATTATTTGCTTTTTTTCGACCTTGCCTGTCTTCACCACGATCTGCCTAATAAAGCCTGCAATTGGATCTTATACGCTGTCGTCAAGTCCTGCTTGTTACAAAATAATTTTTTCCCTTACTGTTGATGTTACCCAAAACTGGATTAAAAATGCAAAACAACAGTTTTATTTGTAGATGCCACTTGCTGAATTAAAAATGAAGGTCTGGTTACAAGACAACAATGTTGTCCCATTTGAAATGTTCACTGTTGCAGCACAGCATGTTCTGTTTCAGATACCGTTTAAAAAATATATAAGTCATATTTAGTCTATTACTGCAGAGGCTGCAGTTAAATTGGACACTTACTATGTTTAATATGTAGGAAGCAGAGTTAAACAAATGCTTTGTAATGCTATGTATGCTATGCTATCCAGAAATCAAGTGTCACGCAATCTCATTACGTTGCATATTTCAGAGCACTTTTACACTAGAATTTACACTTCGTAAGAGAAACCTACATATCCATTGATTTTGATAGGCAGGAAATATAAACAGTTATTTAGCATTTTTTATCCAAAAATAAAAAACCGAATGAGAATTGTATTGTAATTACAGCTCAGTATATTGTGGACATACAGTACAAAAAGCCACTATGCTGTTCATAAACAATATGGCATTGCATACATGGGATGTATTTCTTTTCTACATCTGATTTCCAAAACACAAGAGAAAGTGATTCAATGTACTCGGCCCATCTCTGATCATTGTGTTCTCAGTCTCCACACGTGTTTGACAGCTCTTAGTGAAGGCAGAGATCCGTCCTCAGCCCTGAAGTCAACACACACACTCACCCACACACTGCTGAAGTTCCCTCTCTCTCGACTGAATAAGTGATGAGGAGGCCTGCTGAATAATTGAGCATGAGAAGACAAGAACCAGAAAATCCTAAATAAACCTGCAGGTTTGGGCCACACCGGGAGCCTCCTACTGTACAACTGCTTTTACATGGCATTTACCCACAGCTGTTCAAAGTCATTTCAAGACACAAACTAAATGCCATGTGTATAGTATGCCTTTTGTAAAACATGAGTATGTCTTACCTGACTACAAAAATGTTTTTCTACAGTCCTAAAATGTTGTTTATCACCTAACAGGAGTCAAAATAGTTGATTCAGCTTTAGCAAATAACTGAACAACCGACAGACCAGAATACACAGATACCACCAAATTACACACAGTACTAATGAAAAAAGGTCCAAAGAGATTTCTAAACTTCCAAAAATTGTAAGCATGTCCTAATGAACCCACTTCAGCATACTTGATGTTTTTAGATTATAGATGACATTTCGGAATTCTAGTTTAAATTACAGTTTAATGCAATTAGTTGAACTTAAGAGTGCTTTTTTAACCACTTAAGTATACCTTTACATTTTATTTCATCAAATGTACAGCATTTATTGTAAGCTAAAGTATGCCATTTTATTTAGTGTCACTTCTATTAAAACTTGTAAGTCATGTATTTAACAATATATACACTGCCAGTCAAAAGTTTTTGAACAGTAAGATTTTAAAGAAAATCTGCATTTATTTGATCCAAAGTACAGCAAAAACAGTCCAATTTTGAAAATTCCTACTTGAATATATATTTTTATTTCTGTGATTTCAAAGCTGAATTTTCAACATCGTTACTCCAGTCTTCATGTGACTGGAGTATCCTTCAGAAATCCTTCAGGAATCATTCTAATATTCTAAATGAATGTTCAAGAAACATTTATTATAATTATTATCAATATTTAAAACAGCTGAGTCCTTTTTTCAGGATTCTTTGATGAATAGAAAGATCCAAAGATCAGCATTTATCTGAAATAAAAAGCTTTTGTAACATTCTACACTGTACCATTCAAAAGATTGTAGTCAGTATATATATATTTTCTTTTTTGGGGGAAAAGAAATCATAGATTTTTTTTTTTTAGCAAGGATGCTTTAAATCATTTATAACTTTCTATTTATAAAAAAAAAACATGAAACATTCTACTCAGCTGTTTTCAATAATGCTTTTTGAGCAGCAAATAAAAATGATTTCTAAAGGATCATGTGACTGGAGTAATGATACTTAAAATTCAGCTTTGAAATCACAGGACTATAATATTAAATTCTATTTTATTAAATTAAATTATAATATTCAAATATATTCAAATATAAAGCAGTTATTTTAAATAGAAAAATACAAAATGTTCCAAATGGATCAAATAAATGCAGGCTTGGTGAGCAGAAGAGACGTCTTTAAGAACATTAAAATCTTACTGTTCAAAAACTTTTGTTTTTTAAACTTTTGTAATGATAAAATTGTAATACAGCACATTTAAAATATTAACGTTAACTCTATCAAATCAAATAACACACTACCGTTTAAAATAATCTTTACATGTGCTTTAGTAAAATAAGTGTACTTCTTTGAAGCATTAAAAAGATGATTGAAACATAATGATTTAAATTGTACTTTAAAGTAAAGCTTTTAATTTAACATTACTACAAAGTGCACTTATTAAAAGTGCACTTAAGTAAGTAAACATAGTCATGAAAGTGACCTTAGATTTATTTAAAATATATACTTTTAAGATTATCAGTGCACATTCAATACAATAAATTGCACTTCTTTTTCACAAGGATCAGCAAAATTTCCTGCAACAGTTTTCCACAGTCAAATGTAAATGCTGTGTCAATCACAGTCAATCAAACATATCTTTGATTGTTCAATAATGCACAGTCAAATGGAGCAAAGTTTTGGACCAAAGAGCTTTCAGTGACCATTAAAATGTCCTGCAGCTCAACTACACTCTTAAAAACAAAGGTGCTTCAAAAGGTTCTTCACAGCGATGCCATAGAAGAACCATTTTTGGTTCCACAAAGAACTATTTAGTCAAAGGTTGTTTAAAGAACCATTTTTATAATCTGAAGAACCTTTTGTGAAACAGAAAGGTTCTTCAGATGTTAAAGGTTCTTTATGGAACCATTTAGACAAAAAAGGTTCTTCTATGGCATCGTAAAGCACCTTTATTTTTAAGAGTGTAGCTTGAGTAGATAGCAAAACATATGACTTTATTACATCTCAGCTGATTAGGACACAAATCTTTAATTTGTTTTATATGTTACTGCATGTGAACGAAATGCTTTGTATAATACTAGTTACCAAGAACAGGAGAAACAATGCTAAATCCTGATAAATTGACTTCAAAAACCTGCCTGCTGTCCAGTCTTAACTAATGCACAGATTTACTTACAGAGAGGCAAAGACCTTTAGGTTCAAAAACCATCTCTTACACAAGCGTCATACAAAAACAAAGACAAAGCATGACACAGTTTTTATTGTTTGTGCTCAGCTGGCACTCATCCTACCTCATGGCAGTCTTGTAGAAACCTCTGGAGCTCCCACTGGTCATTGAGTTTGTGCAGCCACTGCTGAGCGTGTTGACGGTTCTGGTTCCCTCTGTGAGAAGCACATAAATACATAAACAATCAGAAATGATTTGTGATTAAACAGTAATAAACTCTTATTAGCTATATGCAACTGTTTCATAGTGGAGTCGTCTTTTAAAGCAGAAGGTAGACTGGGCCACAATAGATTCCATACACAAATGCTCTTCGAAATCCGATTTCACGCTCCTCACTGAGACTGCATTCAGATCAGTGACCGTGGATTCTCAGCGAGTCTCTTTGTTATGCCTCTATGGAAAAACATTTTAAATTCGGTGTGTCTATAGGAGCAGCTGCACGTTCTGCCACAGTGAAATGGAAAGATACAGATGTCAGGTGGTAGGACAACAGCACTGCTTTTACAATGAAAGTGCAGCACGGTTTCATTACCAATGCTACTCGAAGAATTAAATACAGTTTATCAAACAGCTAGGTTATTTTTAAGAAACCTAGGCATTTTTTATATTGAAAAGTTCACAGCTTTTTCCAAAATAAGCTTATATTGAAATTTAAATGTAATTTGTTGTTAATTTGCAAGGTTGCAATTTGTATTTTCGGATTTACAACCTCTTAGGCAAAAGAAATTCAAGCGCACTGCATTTATATTACATGCAATTAGTTGAACTTTTGAGTGCTTTCCTCAAGTGGAAAATCTTTACATATAATTTCATAATTACTTGACCCAGGACCACAAAAACAGTCATAAGGGTATTTTTTTTAAAATTGAGATTTATAGTTGAATAAATAAGCTTTTCATTGATGTATGGTTTGTTAGGATAGGACAATGTTTGGCTTAGACACAACTATTTGAAAATCTGAAATCTGAGGGTGCAAAAAATCTAAATATTTTGAGGTATCACCTTGTCCAAAGTTCTTAGAAATGCATATTACTAATCAAAAATTAAGTTTTGATATATTCACGGTATGACATCTATAAAATATCTTCATGGAACATGATCTTTACTTAATAACCTAATGATTTTTGGCATAAAAGAAAAATTGATCATTTTGAGAAACCAAAAAATGTATTGTTGGCTACTGTTACAAATATACCTGTGTTATGCAAGACTGGTTTTGTGGTCCAGGGTCACATGTGGTTAGTGTACTGACAAGCATTTGTAGTAAATAACTCTCTATAGTAATTTTCTCTTATAGTAAGTTTTTTTTCTTAAGTGGCTTAAAGGATTAGTTCACTTTCATAACAACAATTAACAGATAATGAACTCACCACCTTGTCATCCAAGATGTTCATGTCTTTCTTTCCTCAGTCGTAAAGACATTGTTTTTTTGAGGAAAACATTTCAGGATTTCTCTCCATATAATTTATATGTATGGCACCCCCAAGTTTGAACTTCCAAAATGCAGTTTAAACGCAGCTTCAAATGGCTCTAAATGATCCCAGCCGAGGAAGAAGGGTCTGGTGAAACGATCAGTTATTTTCAAAACAAATTGACAAGTTATATACTTTTTAACCTCAAACGCTCGTCTTGTCTCGTCTCTGCTTAGCGCAAGAGCAGTCTGTGTGATTCGGGTAAATACAGTAAGGGTATGTCGAAAAACTCCCATCTCATTTTCTTCCCTAACTTCAAAATCGCCTTACATTGCTGCAAAAGTACTGACCCAGTGTTTACAAAGTGAACATACAAAGAAGCTCAAACGGCCTTTACAAAAAAAAGGTAAAAACAGCATTGTAGGACGATTTTGACGTTGAAGACATAAACAAGATGGGAATGTTTCGACATACCCTAACTGCACTGACCCGGATTATATTGACTACACATGCGCATTGCAGTGATGAGACAAGACAAGGATTTGAGGTTAAAAAGTATATAAATTGTCAATTTGTTTAGAAAATAAAGATAGATAAGACCCTTCCTCCTCGACTGGGATCGTTTAGAGCCCTTTGAAGCTGCATTTAAACTGCATTTTGGAAGTTCAAACTTGGGGGTGCCATACATATCCATTATATGGAGAGAAATCCTGAAATGTTTTCCTCAATAAAACATAATTTCTTTTCTGACTGAAGAAAGAAAGACATGAACATCTTGGATGACAAGGGGGTGAGTACATTATCTGTAAATTGTTGTTATGAAAGTGAACTAATCCTTTAAGTACAGTTCATTACAAACTTACTTGATAGATTTGAAGTACATTACAAGTGCACATTTCAGAATTGCAAGTTTGTATCTCACAATTGTGACTTTTTCTCAGAATTGCATATTTGTATCTCACAATACTGACTTTGTAACTCACAATTGTGACTTTCTATTAGGGCTGGGCGATTAATCGAAAAGTAATCGAAATCGACATTCAGAACCTATAATCGATCAAATTTTTCCAGGTCAATTATTTCAATTACTTTCCCTTTAAAAACACTACCGCGTGTGGAGTCAGGTGACCCCGCTCCTTTATGTTATTCCGCCGACATGTCGATGGAGAGCTTAAGCAGTATTTATACAGTAAAAAGTATTTACAGGATATACAAGAGTAATTTTATTTAGAAGAGATACTGCTTATTTTCTACTTTTAATATTTATTATTATTTTATAAATAATTTATTTTGTTTCCAAAAGTGCAAGTTATTTATTTTCACTAATTTAAGAAAAATGTAACTTTTCGTTTTAAGCAATGTGTGCTTTCATTTCAGTTGTTCAACACTGATGTTCAATAAATAATCATAGATAGTAGATAGTGTGTGCACCCTTCATTCAAAAATCTCTCACTTGTTGTAATATGTGAGCATATTTACTGTACAAAACTTGTCAGTGAACTACGAGGGCAAAAAAATAAATATTATTGAAATATAATTAAATATAATTTTATTAATGAATAAAATAATCGTTCATTAATCGTAATCGGGTTAAAATGTTCAATTAATCGAGATTTTGATTTTAGGCCAAATCGCCCAGCCCTACTTTCTATTTCAGAATTGACTTGATCAAACATGGAAAAATATGAATTTCTAATTAAAAGCAATAACATTAAAAAAAATTATATAAATTCTGAAAGTTTCAGGCACAAATGATTTAACAAATGTTTTCTGAGAATTAACCCATGGAAGGCCGTTTGAAAAGGTAATTGTGACTTTATCTCACAGTTCAGACTTATCTTGCAATTTTGACTTCATACAGTATAAAGTTGTTTTCTCAGAATTGCATATTTGTATCTCACAATACTGACTTTGTAACCCACAACTGCGAGTTAGAAATGTAAAATTTTGAGTTTATATCTCACAATTGTGACATTTTTAGAAGTGTGAGTTTTTATCTCACAACTGTGGCTTTATTTCTCAGAATTGCGAGTTCAAATCATGCAATTCTGACTTCGTAACTCACAAATGAGATTTCATATTATAATTATAAGGAAAAAGTTAGAATTGTAAGCTAAAGAGTCTCAATTATCCTTTTTTATTTTTTATTTAGTGGTGAAAACTGGCTTCCATACCAACCAGCTCTATGCAGCATAAATATTATTATGTGTTTTGGTTCTGACCTGTTAGCGAGCAGATCCACTCTCTCCCTAATGCGCTCTGAATAGATGTTGTTCTGACTGATGAGGCTCTCTCCTGCCTCTATGACAGCTTTAATGCGGTGCAGGTTGAGCTCCATGGTGGTGGTAAAGTCCTTGTGCTTTTTGATGGCAGCTTCGACAGTCTCTACTGTGGTGGGGAGCTCCACATGGGCCAGCGCTGACTCCTGAGGAGAAGAGAGAAAGACAGGGTGAAACACTGCATACAGAAAGCATCTAATATGTTTCCAGATCAATTACACTAAAAGCAAATCCATAACCAGGGGAAATGGCAAGCCGTTGGTGGTACTGCAACAATAAACACTAACAATATCAATGCTCACATATTCTTCTGATGATTTCACAAAATGTTTATAACTTGATCAGTTCTACAGACTAAAAAACATTTTTCTTGCAAAAAAAATATTAAATGATGAAAGCAAAAACAATACTCATAACAGTCTTAAAATCATAATTGTCAACCGTTCAGCTGTCCTTGCAGTAAAATGTTGAACCTCAAACAACCTTAAGCATAAGTGGCTAATGAATGCCACTGCCGTGTTTGTTTAGTTCAAAAACTGTTCACCTTCGATGACAGTGCGGATTCTTATTCTGAACCCGCAGGCAACAGGAGGCAAATGGGCTTTTAGCAAACTAGAAAAGACACAGCTTCTAACATACAGCCAGACGGGGTTGAGGAAATGCATGTCCTCTGACATTTAAACTGCATTTAAGATATTCTCATGAAGTGATGACCCAACATAAAAGCAGCAAATGTCTCTGAATACGAACTGAGCAATGACCTTAAACTGCCCCGATGCTCCTGACATTTACAGATGTGACCTGAAAAAGATCAGTCAGATCAGTTCTTGTCTCCTAATTGTCTGCTAACTCTAACCCATAGAATAGAACAGTCAAACATAAAGTGTCTTAAATATCTCAATTGTTTTTTCTAGACAGGAATGACATCCAAAGGAGAGAAAATGGAGACTTTTTGCAAATTGAACACACCACTTTTTTCTCATTTGCATTTACCTTTCTTCTCATTTCTGAGGGTGAACCGGTTTGGACTGAATGCACACAGGAGTATTGCTTTTTTTGATAATTCATGCCATTTCACCCTAGCTTCAGAAGAGATCTCAACAATGACTCAAGCTGTTCATAGATTGGTAACTATTTACAGTAAGATTCATAAGTTAACATGAACTAAGAATGAACTGCAACATTCATTAACCTTAGTTAATTTCAGCATTTACTAATGCATTATTAAAATCAAGTTTTGTTTATTGACATTAGTTAATGCACTGTGAACATGAACAAACACAACTGTATTTTTATTAACTAACATTTACAAAGATTAAAAATTTGTATAATAAATGTGCTGTTCGTTGTTTGTTCATGTTACTTAATATATTAACTAATGTTAAAAAATTACACCTAAAGTGTTACTGAGATTTCAATATGCTTGCATTAAAAAATTATTTAAAAAAAATTAGGTCCCACTTTACATTAGGTGGCCTTAACTACTATGTACTTACATTTAAATTAATCATTTGGTACAATGTACTTATTGTGTACATACATGTTTTACATTGTACTTATCTTTTCTTAAAAACATATATGTAATTACATTTGTAATTAATTTCTGTAATTACCATTGTTGACCCATCCCTTACACCCTAACCCACCCTTAAACCTACCCATACCACCAAACCTGTCCCTAACCTTACCCATATCCCAAGTTAATAGAAGCAAAAGTGTTTTGCAATGCAATATGACCACATTAAGTACATTGTACTTATTTTTTAATGTAAGTACATAATAGTTAAGGCCACCTAATATAAAGTGTGAGCAAAAATAATTTTAAAGACCAAATTACCTCTATTAATTCTTTTAAAATTTAAATTAAATTCTTCATGCCACAAGAAACATTGAAGTCAAAGCTGGGAATTAAATTTAAGTACACGTTAAATGTAACTGTATTTTTAACTATTTTAGACCTCTTTTCGGTCCTGTTTTCAGGCATTTTGTTTAATATAAAACATTAGATTACGTTATTTTATTTTAAGTCTCTCATGAGCACCATGGTTGCATTTATGTGATCAAAAATACAGTAAAACAGTCATATTGTGAAATACCATTGCAATTATAAAAAAAGTACAATAGTTCAATTTAACCCTTTTTTTTCTTTTTTTCCACAAAACCTTTAAGCAGCACAATGGGTTTTAATGTTTATAATAATATTAATACATGTTTGTTGAGCAACAAATAGCATATTAGAATGATTTCTGAAGGATCATGTGACACTGAAGACTGCCGTAATGGTGCTGAAAATTCAGCTTTGATCGCAGGAATAAATTACATTTTACAATGTATTCAAATAGACAATAGTTATTTTAAATTGTAATAATATTTTACAATATTGCTGGTTTTATGGTATTGCTTTTAAATAAAAAAAGTGTTATCAAAAATGTAATTATTCAAAGACCTTTAACTGGTAGTGTTATTACAGGAATAGTTCACCCATAATGAACATTCTGTCATCTTTTTCTCAGCCTCATGCCATTCCAAACCTTTATTTCTTCAGTGAAACACAAAAAATAAATAAAGTATATCACAAAAGTGAGTACACCCCTCACATTTCAGCAACTATTTTATTATATCTTCTCAAGGGACAATACTATAGAAATTAAACTTGGATATATTTTAGAGTAGTCAATGTGCAGCTTGTATAGCAGTATTGATTTACTGTCCTCTGAAAATTAGACCATGATGCTACCACCACCATGCTTGACTGTAGGCAAGACACAATTTTCTTGGTACTCCTCACCAGAGCATCACCAAACATACTGGACACCATCTGAGCCAAACAAGTTGATCTTATAGTCTCACCAGACCACAGGACGTGGTTCCAGTAATTCATGCTCTTGGACAGGTTGTCTTCAGCAAACTGTTTGCAGGCTTCATTGTGAGCCAGCTTCAGAAAAGGCTTCCTTCTGGGACGACGCCAATGCAAATGACTTGTTGCAGTGTGCATCGTATGGTCTGAGCACTGACAAGCTGACCTTCTACTTCTGCAACCGTTAAAGCAATACTGGCTGCACTCATGCATCTGTTTTTTGAAGCCAGGTTCTGCACTTGACGCACAGAATGAGGGCTCAACTTTGTTGATGGAACCCATCCGGAAAACCTCTGTATGACCCTCGGTTTCAGGGTGTTACTGAACCTCTAATAGCCTTGGCCATCTTTGTGGAGAGCAACAATTCTAATTCTCAAATCCTCAGAGAGTTCTTTGCCATGAGATGCCATGTTGAACAATCTAGTGGTCAGTATGAGAGAATTGTACTTATAACACCTAATTTGAACTTCTCTAATACAAGATACACAACTTTGAATGGTCCTGTCAAGCAGACAAAACATAAACATGATGAATAGGACATGTGCATGGTTAAACAACATACTGCTGTTATCACTTACAGTGTACTCACTTTTGTTGCCAGCTATTTTGACAATAATGGCTGTATGTTGAGTTATTTTCAGAGGACAGTAAAGCTATCCTGCTATACAAGCGACACTACTCTAAAGCATATCCAAGTTTGATTTCTATAGTATTGTCCCTTGAGAAGATATACTTAAATGGTTGCTGAAATGTGAGGGGTGTACTTACTTTTGTGACATACTGTATATTTTTAAAAACCCTTAGTTGAGTAAATGATGACAAAACCCTTTTGGGGATGAACTAACCTTCTAAATATAACTACATTCAAGATATAAATCATAAATGAGACCTCTTTTAGCTCCTCAGCTATGACAGAGAAAACAAATTGCGTAAACAAAAGCTTTCAGAAATATCTTTCAAATGTAAACTGTACAACTGACATAAAGAGGTGTGAGGGGCTTCACCTGGTTATTGAGAAAAGCCTCGGCCTGCTTGACGTCCCTCAGGAAGAGATGGAAGATGTGAGCTTGCACCAGCACCTCCCTCCTGCTCTCCCACATCTCCAGCAGTTTGTTCCAGCCCACATCCAGCTTGTGCAGCCACTGCTGCAGAGCTCCATGAGGCAAGGGTGCTTCCTCTGTCTCCAAAAGCTCATTAACAGCCTGGAGACGCTCGTAGTCCTCTTCATACCTTCCAATCTCCTCTTTAAGTGCAGCGTGTTGGTTTATCAGTCGTTCTGCATCCTCTAAAGCATTGGGAAGCTCATCTGAAGCAGCAGCTGTCTGGGTCTGCACCAACCAGGTGAGGAATGAATCCAAGTCTTGGATGAACTGTTGCAAGCGGCCAGCGACGGTTAAAGAGTCCTCACAGCCTTGCAATGTACGCTTAAGCTCTTCCCACTCCACGCTTATGCCCTCAAAGGGAACTAGGATATCCACTGCCTTGCCTGGATGGGAGGTGGCGAGCTCCTCTGCTTCCTCCTGAAGGTGAAGGAGCTTGGGTTCGAGAACCGTCAGAGCTCCCTCCATGGTGGAGAGACGGCGCTGTAGCGCCAGCACGCTGCCCAGGTCGCTGCCCACATACTGCGTGGCATCTATGGCTTTCCGCTTGTCCTGAATCTGAGACTTGATTTCTGTGCATTCCAGTAAGTAGTTCTGGATTCGTAGGATCGAGTCCAGGTGATCTTTCCTCTGCTCGACCAGCTCCACAATGCGGTTCCACCTGTGACATGCAAAAAGATAGCAATTTAGCCTTTTCTTGATAGTTGATACTTTTGATTTCAGACATCTTTGCATTTCCTCCTTAAACACCTGCATCTTTGCTAAAGCAAGTCCATTCCTAGGGATGTAATACTAATCCTAAAAATATCTAAAATCCCACAATACGATAATGTCACGAGATGATGTCCACAATACGATATTATTGCGATATTTAAAAAAAAAAAAAAAAAAGAGGCAAATGAAATTTGTTCACTTCCAGAACAAAAATTTACAGATTCACAGAATGTACTCACCCTGTTGTCATCCAAGATCATGTCGTTCTTTCTTTACTTATAAAGAAATTATGTTTCTGAGGAAAACATTTCGGGATTTTTCTCCATATAGTGGACTTCTATGGTGCCAGAGTTGGAACGGCTCAGTTCACAGTAAATGAATACAGTGCAACTCATTTATTGCATGTACTGTGAGTTTAGCGAGTGTTTGGAAACACAACAGCCACCAGTTATGCTGATGATTACAGCATTTCAGTAGATTTGAACTTTTCTAGTTTGTTTGGCTTTCCAAAACACCAGTGTGAATGTCATTTAGACTGAGGCAGTGTATCACAAATAAAAAAAGGGTTGAGTCCCCTTTAAAGTTCAGGTACAAGTCAATTCACTGACTTTTTTTCTGACTTAAAGGAGAAGTTCACTTCCAGAACAAAAAATTCACAGATAATGTTCTCACTCCCTTGTCATCCAAGATTTTTCTTTTTTCAGTCGTAAAGAAATTATGTTTTTTGAGAAAAACATTTCAGGATTTCTCTCAATATAGTGGAGCTTCAAAGGACTCTAAACGATCCCAGCCGAAGAAGAAGGGTCTTATCTGGCGAAATGATCGTGTATTTATTTATTTTTATCACAATTTATATACTTTTTAACCATAAACACTCATCTCGTCTTGCTCTGTTAGGGCATGTCAAAAAATTTATAAAAAAAACAAAACACTCGTTTCACTATATAAGGCACTTCTTCCTTGTTTGGGATTGTTTACAACCGCATTTGGGATCGTTTGAAGCCACATTTAACCCTTATGCGGTCTTCGTTTTGGAATCACACTCACACTCAGGCAACAAAACTTAAATTTTGTAACAAAAAAAAAAAAATTGTTTTCCTGTTTATTAATGTTTTTACTCCACATTTGTGCAGTTTTCGTAGGATTTATGCTATTTTTTTAATATATATAAATTATTAAATAAATATATATTTTTAATAGGTTTATATGCAAAAACAGCTTTTTATGCAAAATTCACTTGATAAAATACCCACATTTTAAACTTTCAGTAATGGGGATAACATGGAAAATTTGATATGGTTCAGTGTAAGATTTTTGCCCATTTTTTGGAAAATGCAGTTTTAAAAGTAAAAAAAGTAACTTTTACAAGTTTTTCCAGTTGAGTTCATGTCTACGTATTACGAAATCACAATTATGACAATAAAAAATACTTTTTGTCAAAGTTTAGCATTTTTTTGTACTGAAACAAACCCAGTTCTATTACATATTGAGTAGCAGTAGCATGAACATAAGAATGCAAAAACAGCAAATGTTTTTTTATTTTTTTTTATTTGACAAATTATAAGAGACGTTTTATGGTCTCCAAATGTAGTCCTGTGTGTTTCATAATATGTAGATATAAAAAACTTTATAAAAAAAGATATAAAAAAATATCTTTCAGGTGATCAAATAGCAAATAGCAAATAGTGGAGCTCTGCAGCCACCTACTGGTAAAAGTATTTTTTTTTTTACTTTTAAAACTGGATTTTTCAAAAGATGGGCAAAAATCTTACACCAAACCATGTGAAATTATCCATGTTATCCCCATGAATGAAAGTTAGACATGTGGGTTTTTTATAAAGTGAATTTTACAAAAAAAGCTGTTTTTGTATAAAAACCTATAAAAAACATGTATTTATTAATTTATATATATTTAAAAAATGTCCTAAATCCTCCAAAAACTGCACACATGAGGAGTAAAAACATTAATAAACAGGAAAATAACATTTGTTTCCTTTTTTTAACTATTATTTTGTTACAAAATTGCATTTTGTTGCCTGGGATCTCCAGAGACCACGAACCTGAGGGTTTTTTTTCACACTAACATAACATCAAGATATCATTCCACTTTTTTTTATTTATTTGTAGATCAAGATAGTGTTGACCACCGTACAAAGTCTCATACCATTTGGACAAGGGGAACATTTTTGTTTAAATTTGAGCAAATGTCATTCGGGGTCCAGAAATACCCCGAGGACCACGTAAGGGTTAAGCTGCATTTTGGAAGTTTAAACTTGGGGCACCATAGAAGTCCATTATATGGAGGGAAATCCTGAAATGATTTTCTCCAAAAACATAATTTCTTAACGACTGAAAAAAGAAAGACATGAACATCTTAGATGACAAGGGAGTGAGTACATTATTTGTGAATTTTTGTTCTGGAAGTGAACTTCTTTACGTCAGAAAAAAAATCTGTGAATTGACTTGTACCTGACCTTTAAAGGGGACTCAACCCTCTTTTTATTTGTGATACACTGTCTCAGTCTAAATGACATTCACACTGGTGTTTTAGAAAGCCAAACAAACTAGAATATAAGATGGAAATCTCCAGCTTCAGAGAAACCAGGCTTACAAAATTAATACAAATCTACTGAAATGCTGTGTCAGGTTTTAGTCTGTTTCTGTTCTGTTTTCCCAGTGTTTTTCCCCCTCTGTTTCTAGTCCTTATGGTTTAGTCCTTGTCTCCCCCTTTTGATTTAGTCTTAGTTGGTTTTGTCTTGCCCATATTTGTATTTCCCCCTCGTCATCTTGTTATCTCGTTAGTTACCACGCCCCTGTTTCTGTGTATTAGAGTCTGTGTCTGATCACTTCCTGCTTGCTCCTGGTTTTGATTTGTTTGTAATTTCAGTATTTTTGTTTAATAAACTTTATATTTCATTTAATCCAGTTCTCCTCCTCCATCTCCACTCCTCACCCAGCCAGATTGTGACATGCTGTAATCATCAGCATAACTGGTGGCTGTTGTGTTCCCAAACACCCGCTAAACTCACAGTACATGCAATAAATGAGTTCACTGTATTCATTTACTGTGAACTGAGCCGTTCTGAGGCATGTAAAACACCGGATCACGAGCTTAATGCCTGAATGAAGTGTGCGAAAACAGACTTGATGAAGGGATTAAGCCATATTGTGCTTTCAGTTTTAGTTCATTTGACAGATACTGTGCCAAAGCATAATGGCCCAAAACACTACTTTATTGACCTTTTATGTTAGAAAAAGAAGTCTTTTGCACGGAAGACCTATTGTTTCATATCGTCATGTGACCACCATAATATCGATATTGATAATAGTGTTACATCACTATCCATTCCATTTAAAATATTCCTTATGAAGTTGGTATGGCTATTCGCTTTGAGGTCATCTAATGCTCTCCTAAAAGTTGGCAACATTAGCTTTTTCTCATATATAAGTACATGTAAAATGTATAACTTCTCTCTGGGAAAATGGTCCAAAAATACTGATGACTCATCTTGTTTGCAGCACGGTTATTACAATCAACTAAAGCCAAAGCTACAAAAAAAATAAAATAAAAATCATTACTTGAAATTAACCCTAACTATAGGCCATTTACTGTCCTAAACATTATTTGAAGACCCTCTAGTGCTAGTTGTGTTCAAAACTTAATCTATATGCACTTATAGGTTCTTTAAATTAATAATTATAGTCAAAATTATAGTTAAAACCATGGGAATCCTTAAATAAAAAAATAGCAGTTGAGGGGGTGAATTGAAATAAAAAATAGAACAGAATAAAAAACAGAAATATTTGATTTTTTTTAACTGTATTAGCTTATATTAAACCATTTTAAGTCTTCATGAGGTTTATTAAGTTTGCTTAAGAACCACTGATCTGAAGTCTTAAGATGATTTTACCGAGCAGCAATTGTTTCTTGAGCAACATTTTTGCTGGTTCTGAAAGAACATTCCTATAAACCAATCAGATTGTATTTTTAGATTATGGTATTATTAAGTGTGCACAACTCACACTCTTAAAAAGGTCTTAGGTTTTAAAAATACATTTTAAAAATATCCAATATACCACCAAATTAGAAAGATATTGGCAGATAAGAGATATGACGGCAATATGTGCATATGGATACAGCATATGTACAAAACAATTAGCATATATATTTATATGCATTTAAATGTTAATTAAGAATAACTTGATCACAAAATTGGTCAAGCATCCAATTGTTTAGTTCATATTCATATCATTTTGTTTCATTCTACTTGGCGATCTAGAGTAAGGCTTGGATGACGGACAATAAAAATGATTTGGTTCCAGAAAACATGACTCAGTCTGAATCATTGTCAATTCATGGACACACACATCAAGGACCCACCCACACAAACGAGAGTCCAGGGGCGCATCGGCGGGCCACAGCTCAAGCTTTGAGACACAATATCACAAATCAAACAGAGTAACTACAGGGCACGCTTTAATGAAACATTCTTTTAAATACACTGAGGCATTAAATATTGAAGAACACAATAGCTGTGAATGTGTGTGGGTTCGGCCCATAGTGCTCTGTTTTGAGCCGGGTCAGGCGCGCTCTGTATGTGGCAGCCACAGCAGATGGCAGCACGCTGAGAGAGGCTATTTATGCCAAGGTCGGTCTAAAACGGATCACTGGAGTTTTTCACACATACGTCACAGCTTGCCAGTTTCAGTGAAAGCTTGTGAAAGCAGCAGCCCGTTTTCTAAAGACACCCATGTAGAGCCGTGTGTTAAAAGTGACAAACAACAGCGGCATCAGGAATGTGCAGGGCTTTCTGAATGAAACCATTTCAAAATGAAAACAAATGGGATCAACTGAAAACAAAAACACATAAGAGGATGAACTGTTCGAACAGAAAATGATAAGTTTTAATAATGAATTAATGGTCACACTTTGGTTTTGAGGACCAATTCTCATTATTAAACTATTAACTACAACTTTTGCCTCAAATTCTCAATTAGCTGCTTATTATTAGTTAGTAAGGTAGTTATTAAGTTTAGGCTATGGTAGGGTTAAGGGACCAAAAATATGGTCATGCAGAATAAGACATTAATACAGTTTACATACACTCTGCAAAATGTTACTTATTTTACCAAAAAAGAGGGATCATACAAAATGCATGTTATTTTTTTATTTACTACTGACCTGAATAAGATATTTCACATAAAAGATATATAGTCCACAAGAGAAAATAATAGTTGAATTTATAAAAAATGACTCAAAGTTCAAAAGTTTACATACACTTGATTCTTAATCTTGTGTTGTTCCCTGAATGATCCACATCTGTGTTTTTGTTCTTTTTGTTTAGTGATAGTTGTTCATGAATCCCTTGTTTGTCCTAAACAGTGTCGGCTGTTCTTCAGAAAAATCCTTCAGGTCCTTCAAATTCTTTGGTTTTTCAGCTTTTTTGTGTATTTGAACCCTTTCCAACAATGACTGTAAGATTTTAAGATCCATCTTTTCACACTGAGGACAATTGAGGGACTTCCTGTTGCACTCTATGGTATTTGCCATTAAATATTCTGGGAAGTCACACAAACTGTATATATGATGTGTAGTTACCTGCTGTTTAAGTGATCTTGACAGCCCCTGACTTCGGTGGAACTGGGGTGACCGCTGTCTAAAAGCTGCTGGACGATCTGATTAACATCTAGTATCCTTCCCATCAGGCTGTTCATCTCCTGGTCCAAGCTCTCAAACCTAAAATGCAGAAAATTTAATTTACAAATATGAAGAAAATCATTGAAAAATCAATCAATATCCAATTTAGCCCAAAATTACTCTTTTGAAGTCATGAAAATACAACTTCATCTGTGGGTAACTGCAAAATACAACATTGGAAAAACATGCTTCTACCTACATATTTGCAAAAAAGTACACACTAAAAAATGCTGGGTTATTTTTTTTTATCCAAATGCTGAGTTGAGCCTGCTGTGTCATTTTATTGGGTTGTTTTTTATATTTTTACCTAGATGCTGGGTAGTGTTTCAGTACTAAGCTGCTGGGACATTTTTAATGGGAAGTAATTTTTTTCTACTCAACCGCTTGGTTTAGCCTGTCTCAGACAAAACAACCCAGCTGCTGAGTTACAGTCAGAGAGCAGGCTTTTTGCTTCCTGTACAAGAGAGAGCGGTTCACACTGCCACCGATTTGGTGCACTTCTTCAGTGAAATAAAGGTTTCTATACATTTTATTTCATTTATAAAGTCTTTACTGTGTTGTAAATTATATTATTTTACAAGGACGAGATGTCAGTCAGCTGCGTCAGCAGCGGTCGTTCGTTTTGTATGATGGAAACGCCTTTAGCCTTGAATAACATAAACTGATTTTAATCTGTTATAATACTGAATTCAATTTAATTTGAAGTTAAAATATGTTCTCTAATCTCAGTATTGTTTGTTTATGGGCAGGATATGGAGTCAGTCACGGCATCTTTCAGCTACAAGTGAAATGTGAGGCTGTCTGAGCAGTGTTGTTTTCGTCAACGATGACGATGACGAAATCATTTCGTTGATGCCACTTTTTTCCATGACGAAAACGAGACGATGACGAGATAAAAATGGCTCGTTGATGACTAAAACATGACGAGACGTGTGTGATTTTTCGTTGACGAGACGAGAATAGACGAAAATGTTAGTGGGTGGTCCGTCAGACGTTTAAAATGCATGACATTTCTGCTTATTGTGCATGCCAATCAAAACCGAAAAAAGTACCTGCTGCTATGGCAAGCCGTTTTAGCATTAAATGCTCTTTGCTATACTAGTATGGCAAGCCGTTTTAGCATTCCATCCTTGTTTGTCTTTTATGTTTTAAAACATTCCTTCATTATTGTAATTATTGGTAAAAAATAGTCGATCCGGAAGCTCACATTGTGTTGAACTATAGATCTGCTATTTTCAGAACTTATAAGTGACACTACCCAACAGCAAAATACTTACTGACCTACATTAATTTGTTAAAAGTCTACTTTTCCCCCCTTTTTTGACTAAAACTAGACTAAAACCTTTTTGACTTTTCGTCGACTAAAACTAGACTAAAACCTTCTTGACTTTTCGTCGACTAAAATTGGACTAAAACTATCACATATAGAAGTGACTAAATTTTGACTAAAACTAATAACCATTTTAGTCCAAAAGACTAAGACTAAGACTAAATCTAAGATGGTTGTCAAAAACAACACTGTGTCTGAGGTTCACAGCTCCCCCAGGCACAAGAATTAGCACTACTTCTGTGAAAAGTGATCACAGAGAACCGTTGAATACACTAAATTTTAAAAAATGCTACTTTTAATTTTTTGTTAAATTTTTTATTTCTAAAATGTTTGTCAAACGAGTTTAAATGTATGTAATATTGTAAACTATGCTGTATTTATCCAAATAAATTTAATTTGTCATATTTTTGTTCATGGGTGTTCTTGCTTAATAATAAATGTTCATCTTTTGATTATTGCTGTTGCCTCTTTAATTATGTGTGTGATTTTTAATGTTAAGCCAGCAATATAATAATAAACTGAGCCGCTTACTTCATTCCTGAATGAATCAGCAGTTTGAACGAATCAAGTTTTAGTTTCTTATTTAGAGTATCATTTCATTGAAAAAACCCTGAAAAAGTTGGTTTACTAAGCTGTTTTGGACTTTTATTGTATGAACAAAAAATACAGAGATGTTTCTCAAATGATCTTCTTTTATGTTCTATATAGTTAGGCTGTTGTAGCATTTTTTTGTGTAATAAATGTGGAATCAAATAAATTATTTATCTCTAAAGCTACAATTTGTAACGTCTACTTGACACTTTCTCATTTAACACAATAATGCCTTTAAATAATCTTTTGTGGGTAATTTCATAGCCAAATTTAATTTGCGAATAATTTGATTAATTAATCAACACATCATGTAACTAATCATGTAAATAACTGATGCAAATATATTAAACCTGCATCTCATATATATATATATATATACATACCTGAATCGTAGCATTTGTGAATTCTCAAGTATGCTTAACAATTATTTTTAAATGGGTTTAATATATAATGCAGCCTTGGAAAACAGCCTAATAATGCGTTTCATGGATCCGCGTCCGTGAAATGCGGCACTTCTGTTCATTTTGGCCGGTTACTCGACGCAGGCGAAATGAAATCAAGGATTTTTAAAAATCGAATAGTCGATTAGAATCGACGAAACGCATCAGCCCTAGGGTCAAAGCAGGCAATACCTGGCGAACGCTCCTACCTGTGTGCGATCACCTCCACGTCCTCTAGTCTCTCAGGAACCTCCATCTTGTTCAACCACTGCTCTTTCTCATCGATCCACAACTCACAGGCGTTCACCTCACTAAACATGCGATACACAGCCAGCGCGTCATGCAGCCACTGCTGCCGCAAAACGGCAACTTCCGCCACCTCTGCGTAGAGCTGCTCCGTCTCAGCCATGCGCGCTCGCACCTCATCCAGATCCCGATAATGCAACGGCAACGAAACTATGTGTTTCCGAAGGCCCACCACCTGTACACGATGTTTATCGATACTCTCTCGGACACCTCTGTGCTTTTTAAGGAGAGACTGCGTAGAGTACTCATCATGTCCGAAGTCCTCGCTAGAAACGAGTCGGTAAGCGTCCTGTAGCCAAGCTAGTAGATCGTCCGTCTCTGTGCTGAACTGGAAAAACTCCAGCGCCTCCTGTAGGTTACACAGCCTCTGTGTGGCATGGTCCTCCAGTCTCTTCCACTCCGCCTTGACCTCCATCAGTCGCTCTTGTATTCCTGCCGTACCGAAGCTCTTCTGGGTGAGGATCTGCTTGCCCATCTTCATGGTCTGTTGTAGTAGCGCACGTCGTGCCAACAGCTCTCCTGCCAAAGTTTTGTGCTTCTGCAGCAGTCGCAGAACGCTGCTCAGGTCTTTTCCACAGGTCTGCGTGGCCAGGATGGATGTCTTCTCTCGGATCCAATTCTCAGATTCCTCTACCTCCTGGAAGAAGGCCCATAGCTCGCGTGAATCCTCCAGCTCCAAGCGCCGTTTTCCAGCCAGCTGCTTTAATTCCTCTAGGCAGGTGTTGACGTGGTTGACCCGGTTACAAATTACCTGAGGGTCACATGGCTGGTAACCTGAGTGAGAAACAAAGACAAGAAGAAAAGCAGATTCAATGATTTGTCACCAAGATAAGGTTATTTCGCTGGCTAACAAAGATGAGGTTTTATCGGATTAGCAAAAATGACTTGTGATAGTCTTGCAAGCACCAACAATAAGTGATGAAAACGGCAAATTAGTCAGTATGTGTTGCATCATTCATTCAGAGTGTTTATACAGCTTGTTGCAAATTTTCTTTTTCTACTATCGGGTACAATGGGGCTAAAGGCACACACAAAGAAAAATGTGCTTTTCACTGTGACCAAAGTGCATGAGTGCAGAAAAATATATATATGTTTGTATTGAAAATTTATCTTTTCACACTTTTAATTTTCACACAACACACGGTATTGATACAAATACTTTAGCAAAAATAATGTTTTAATACCTGTTCAAAACAATCACTTTAGCAAAGCTTATTTTGATATATAAAAGAATTAATTTTGTTCAACAAATATACTGTCATTAAAATATGTTAAAATAAAACATATTTAAAATACAGAAACAAAATCATAGTAATTTAATATAGATTTACAGTAGTAACAACAAATTATATTTTATTATATTATATGATTAATAGCATGTAAATATGATGGTTTCTTTCTAAACATGGTAATTATCTCTTATATTGACACCCAACATAATATGTGACCCTGGACCACAAAACCAGTCTTAAGTCGCTGGGGTATATTTGTAGCAATAGCCAAAAATACATTGCATGGGTCAAAATTTTTTATTTTTCTTTTATGCCAAAAATCATTAAGAAATTAAGTAAAGTTCATGTTCCATGAAGATTTTTTGTAAAATTCCTTTCTGCAAACATATCAAAATGTAATTTTTGATTAGCAATATGCATTGTTAAGAACTTAATTTGGACAACTTTAAAGGTGATTTTCTCAGTATTTTTGATTTTTTTGCATCCTCAGATTTCTGATTTCAAATAGATGTATCTCAGCCAAATATTGTCATATCCTAACAAACCATACACCAATAGAAAGCTTATTTATTGAGCTTTCATATGATGTATAAATCTCTGTTTTGTCAAATTTAACCTTATGACTGGTTTTGTGGTCCAGGGTCACATATATGATATTTACCATCTGAATCTAACAATGTCATGTTAACAAATAGAAAAGTCAGCCTTCTATTAATTATCATAATCATTGTGCCTTTTAGCCCCAACAGCAGGGGTGCTTTTTACCCCAAATACCATACTTTTACACATTTTTCATTATTTAAAATCTGTTGCTTTAATTATCTTAAACAAAACTGAAAATCATTAAGAAGACCTTTGTCTCAAGATATATTCAAGAATTTAAGCGATTCTCATTTGCTACTTAAATAACAACATTTTTAAAAACATTAAATATTAGATCAAGTAAGCACAGAATCATCAAGCATCAGCCAAAATTGCACGTGTATCTTAAAAAGCGGATGTTTTGGAAAGTGTTACGACAATCTAGTGGTTTAGAGGAAAATAATATCAAAGGTGCCTTTTACCCTGGGGCGCATTTAGCCCGGTCGAACCCTATATATGTGACTCCGGACCACAAAACCAGTCTTAAGTAGCATGGGTGTATTTGTAGGAATAGCCTATTAATACAGTGTATGGGTCAAAATTATTGATTATTTATAAATTCTGAATATTAAGTAAAGATCATGTTCCATGAAGCTATTTTGTAAACACCCTACTGTAAATATATCAAAACCTAATTTTTGATGATTAATATCCATTGCATTGCATTGCATTTTTTGCACCCTCAGATTTCAGATTTTCAAATAGTTGTATCTCTGCAAATATTGACCTATCCTAACAAACCATCAATTAAAAGCATATTTATTCAGCTTTCAGATGATTTATCTCAATTTAAAAAATGTACCATTATGACTGGTTTTGTGGTCCAGGGTCACATATGGATGCTGTGCTTTTAAACATTCAAATCATCAAAGAATCCTGAAAATAAAAACATATCACTGTTTCCACAAAAATATGAAGTAGCACAACTGTTTCCAACATTGATAATAATAAGAAATTATTTTTGAGCAGCATATTAGAATGATTTCTAAAGGAACATGTGCCACTGAAGACTGGAGTGGTGAAGTTGAAAATTTAGGTTTGATCACAGAAAAATGTACATTTTTTAATATAATAAAAAGAAAACAGTTATTTTAATTTTAATATTAGTTAATAATTTATGTAATCTTTAAATGTTAATATACTGATATATTTTTTTGTTATATATCTTTAATAAATATATATATATATATATATATATATATATATTTTATATTTTTTTTTTTTTTGTTGCAAAGACAGAAAATCTCTTTTTAAACGGAAGCTTAAAAGTTAAGTTAGAAAATAAAAAAAATACCTTGCTAAAGCTGAACCAACAATGAACCAACAAGAAGTAGTAGTGTACACTGAATAGAGAGCAAACTAGTTCCAGCCCTCTTGTGGCGCATTTTGCAAGTTCCTCATGTTATATTATTTTACACACTCTTCCCTGCAGAGGTCTCTGGACATCTCAGTGAAAGAAACACCTCCAGTAACCTATATATCACAATCTGCCATCACATCAGTGTCTCTGAATCAATATTCATCATGTTTCTGTTTTAAGGCACACTCACCTTCAATAGTGGTGAATTTGAGAGCTGCAGTGTTGAGGGTTTGAACTCTGTCCGCCTGTATAGAGATGTCAGCCTCCTGTAAACTCTGTTTCTGGAGCATGTCCTCCACTTCAAGAAGATGTTTGCCATAGTCCTTTGACAGCAGCTTAACCTGGAGTGAGAATATGGCATTTTGGTCAAGAAAAGCGTGTCAACTTGACTATTACATGAAAATAGTGTTACAACACGATGTAAGTTTTTGTGGGGGATTTTAGGGTGTTTTCAGACTTGGCGCTTTTCAGGGGTCTGAGTGTGGTTCGCGTGATTTTTGGCCCGTATGTGAACACTCCAAACGATCTCAGACCCCTCAAAAGCGAACTGTACCGAGACCATCTCGGGGGGTGGTCTGAGTACGGTTTCGCTTTCGGCTAAAGGTACGGTTTGCTAAAAACGGCTCACTTTATTTTTCCATGCGCGAATTTCGATGTAGTTTGGTCATCAGATGTCTCCGTACAAATCATCTGTTCATAATAATGATTGCTTCTTCTGGCAGATCTCTACAAATTTGCTCACAACGTACACTCGTTTATTTTCATTTCAATCTCTTTCAAACTATGTAAGAGTGATGTGGCTGTGTGCTATGCCAGTTTACATTTTTTAATGTTTTGCATGCACATCCCAGCGGGGGCTAATCTACACTCTCTTTAGCGTCTATTGTGTTTAAACTGTCAAAAACAGTTGGTTTTGTCTCAATCAAACATAAACATCTGGAAATGAAATCGCATGTGTATCAAGAGCTGTGCATTACTGTAGTTCTAGTACAGCAGCCTGATAGAATTATACGATTAATAATATGCATTTTATTTTTTTTCATTTGATTATTACGTTTCTTACTTAAATGCTGCTTTTAAGGATATCTATAATGTATCTGAAAATATTTTCTGTTATTATATTTGTCCAATTATTATTATTTTATTATCTCAATGCCTTTAAAATGTCCTTAAATTTAATTTTATCAAATTTAAGGTCATAAAAAGTACAATGGGGACTGAAAGACAAAATTAGCCATATAGCTAATTGTAACACCGTGCGGGGAATGAAGAGCCAGAGGAAAACACGGGGAATCAAGAGTACAAACAAAACGGATTTATTAAATAAAAGAACATAAATCAGGGGCGCAAAACAAACACAACGAAACGCTAAGAACGGACCAGGGAAACGTGGAACAAAGGACTATTTAAACACTAGTAAAGGGGAGTGGCAACTTAACAAGACAGGATAACGAGGGGGAAGTCCAAATATGGGCAAGGGTAAACCAATACAAACAGAACAATAGGGGGAGACACAGGAATAAACCAAATCAAAGGAACCACAGGGGGGAAAACACTAGGAAAACACTATGAAACAGACCACAATCCTGACAGTTTCATTGGAAAACACTGAACGCTGATACAATCCAATTGTATCATGAACACTGCACGTTTCAAAATCAGGTGTTGGACTGCTTTGTGTGCTACCCCTACCGGGGAAAACATTATATTTATAAAAAAAAGAATTTACATTTTTAATCAGCCCTTATTCTGGTTTATTACACGGCTCTTTGGAATGCTTGATTCTGATTGGTCAGTTGAGACATTTGCAGGTTCGTTCTTTTCAAATAATCACCGCTCCAAAGTAATAACGCATAGCCGGTACTACTTGTATGTTTAAAATCCCTCCGTGCCAACAAAGATTACCGTTTGGCGCCATCTTGTGACAAACACTGGACAACCACAATTAACAATGGAAAATTTCGACATTAATCTATTTAAATTGTCTTACTAACGTACATAGTTTGAATGTTAGTCACGTGGTACTATATCGTTTCGCGGAAGGATAAAAATGTTAATTTAAAACAAATATGCCAATAAAAGGTTTCAAATTCATATTCATGTCCAGTTTTTTTCCTTATGTGGCAAGTAGCCGTGTAATAAGCGGGATAATGTACAGGCAGCCTGTAGTTATCGCGAAATAAGCCCCTTCAGTGTGATACAAGACTGATCACACTGTCGGGGCTTATTTCTGCAATAACTACCGGCTGCCTGTACATTATCCCTTACTTAATATAATAATTGATATTAAACTAACCATTAAACCATAAATATAACAATTGATACTTTTAACTTTTGACTTGTTTCTTAAAAATGGTTTAAAGGCTGAAAAGTTTATCATTTTATTATTTTTATTTATTTTTGAAAACCTAAACTGTAAATCAAGCTTTTTGCAGTCAATTTAAAGCTTGATATGTTACCATAAACATTGCCCTTCTACACTCATACAAAATTAATTTTATCTGTGCAGGTCTAAAAAAGTTTTAAATTTGAGCTCACAAATCCTGCAGAAACCCTGTGTGCTATAAAATAAACATGATTACATAATCAAGGAAAACAATTCAAACTAAATTTTACAAAGGTGTACAAAACGTATATTTTTGTGCAAAAGATAAAAATATAAAAGTTTTGGAGGCCATAATATCATCCAGCATCACTGAACTGGACTAGATCCAAAAAGCAGCAGTCTGAGCACAAAGAGGTCTGAGACATCATTACTGGACCAAGAAAGGATCCGAATCCTCTTTCAGGAACAACGACAGTGTGAACATAAAGAAAACTGGGTCCTTTTTTTTTTACTTGGTCCACCTCTTGGTCCACTTAAAGGGGTCTGGGTTCGGTTCTTTTAAAGAGGACTCAAGTGTGAAAACACCCTTAAAGGAATAGTTGACCTAAAAATTTTAATTTGATGTTTATCTGCTTTCCCCCAGGGCATCTTATAATGGCAGTCAATGGGCATCAAATCTTTGAGAGTCAAACAAACATACACAGACAAAACCAAATATTCACAGACTACATTGCCAGAGCAAGTTGACGCGTCACATGCCGGCTGTTGTAATTGCATTCAATACAGGTGAACGTTGTGGTACATCAGAGGTAAATAATGATATAAATACTGTTTAGTTTCTTGCACAGACCGATCGTTTTGTGTCTTAAGATCTCTATGTTTTGTCACAAGCCGCAGGGTTTAATTTGGTTTTGGCTGTGTATGTTTTTTTGACTCTCAAAGATTCGGTGCCCACTGACTGCCATTATATGACTGACAGACTTCAACGGTTTGAGTTAAAAATCTTTGTTTGTGTTCTACTGAAGAAACAAAGTCACCTACATCTTGGATGCCCTGGGGGTAAGCAGATAAACATCAAATTTTCATTTTTGAGTGAACCATCCCTTTAATCACAAATAAAATCAAATTGGTACAGTCAACCCACCTGCATCTCCTCCATCCAGTCGATCATGTAGACCATCTCTTGGAAGGTCTTCTGCAAGGCCAGGTTCTTCTCCAGACGTGTCTTACGTCCCACCACCAGCTCCTTCAGAAGGCTCCACTGGCCGAGGATGTTTTCTTTGCGTGCCAAGATACGTCGAATGTCGTAGTACCCTTCTGACTCCATCTCGGTCGCCAGCTCCACTACCACACTGATGCGCTCCTCATACGACAAGATGTCTGCTTCGATCGCCTCGTGTTTCTTCATGGCAGCTTCTACCGCTGGCAGGTCGTAGCCAAAGTTATCCTAAAAAGAGCAGTAGCCGATTAAGTTTTATTTTTATACAGTACACCAGGTTTTATTTTTTCTGTTTCGCACACCTGTGAGACGAGACGCTGGTTTTCATTCAGCCAAGCCTGCCTCATGGTGGTCTTATGATCGAATCGTTGAGCTAGAAGTTCAAGCTTTTCCTGACGAATCAGCTCTTTTCTAAGAGCCACGCCTCTCTCATGCTCCGCCTTCTCTAGTCTCTCCCACGCCTTTCATGAGAAAAACAAAATATTAGAATTATTCTGTGAGACTGTTATCATACTATAATTTAAATTCATTCATTCAATAATTTTAAAATATAATAAAATGTGATATTACCAAAAATTAAAAATTTATACACTTTATAGACGTCTTTCATGCTCACCAAGGCTGAATTTATTTGATTAAAAATACAGTAAAACGCTAAAATTCTGAAATATTATTACAATTTAAAAAATATGTTTTCTTTTTTTAATATATTTTGAAATGTAATTTATTTCTGTGATTTAAAGCTGAATTTTCAATCATTACTTCAGTCTTCAGTGTCACATGATCCTTTAGAAATGATTCTAATATGCTGATTTGTTGCTCAAGAAACATTAATTATGATATGAAAATAATTGTGCTGCTTCATAAATGTTGTGGAAATAGTGATACACAACCATTCAAATGTTTGGATTGTATCATAAAAAAAAACCAAATACGTCAGTTCAACAAGGATGCATTAAATTCTGTAAAAGTGATGGTAATGACATTCATAATGATGCAAATATTTTTTATTTCTAATAAATTTTGTTCTGTTGAGCTTTCAATTCATCAAACAGTCCTGAAAAAAAGTATCATGGGTTCCACTAATATATTAAGCAGCAACTGTTTTCAACATTAAAAATATGAAGCACTATTATTAATAACTGAGCACCAAAAATTATAACTAAGCAGCAAATCAGCATATTAGAATGATTTCTTAATGATCATGTGACACTGAAGACTGGAGTAATGACGCTCAATGATTCAGCTTTAAAATATATTAAAATAAAAAACATTTAATTTAATTCATACAAATATATACCACATTACTGTTCTACTGTATTTTTACTTTTTTTCTCAAATTAATGCAGTCTTGGTAAGCAGAAGACTTTTTTTTTTTTACATTAATAAACATTAATTATTCCAAAACTTTTGACTAGTAGTGTACATTTCTTCTTAAAGGGATAGGTCTCCAAAAAATTAAAATTTGATGTTTATCTGCTTACCCCCAGGGCATCCAAGATGTAGGTGAATTGTTTCTTCAGTAGAACACAAACAAAGATTTTTAACTCAAAGACCAATTGTTTGGTGTCTTTAGACCTCAACGTATCGTCACGAGCCGCAAGGTTTAATTTGGATTCATCTGTGTATGTTTTTTGACTCTCAAATCTGTGGATCCCATTGACTGCCATTATATGACTAACAGACTGCAACGGTTTGAGTTAAAAATCTTTGTTTGTGTTCTACTGAAGAAACAAAGTCACCTACATCTTGGATGCCCTGGGGATAAGCAGATAAACATCACATTTTCATTTTTGGGTGAACTACCCCTTTAAAGTCATTAATTAATATTTCATTCAAATGACATGACGTGAAATTTACACACCTTATTAATGTCTGAGATGAGTTTCCCGTCATGAGGCACATATGGCTTCTGATTGTTAGCTCTGAGCTTACTTTGGATGGTGAAAAGCAGCACCTCCAGGTTCCCTTTCTCCTGGAATCTGTTAAAAGAGCAATCCACAGCATAAATAACCGCACAAACTGTCATACAAATCCCTTTCCTAAGAGTAGTTGTTACAAAAATAATATACTTTATCATGCACTGACATGCAAATTGCATGTTAATTATAATTCAAATGAAAAATTATGTTAAATGCAATTAGCTGAACTTAAGAGTGATTTTTTAAACCAACTTAAGTACGACTTAAGTGCAACTTTATATCTTTAGTGTCATAAATACATTGTCTTTGAAATATGGTTAAAGTGTACTAAGAGAAACATTTATGGTAACTAAAATACACTTCAACATAATGTCTATTAAAACGTGTATGTAATGTATTTAAATATATTGTAATAACATTTGTAATGATTAAGTTGCAATTTACGTTTAAATGTATTAACTTTAGTAACAAATAACACACTACAGTTAAAATTATAATTACTTATACATTACATTCGCTTTAGTGTCTTAATCAACACAACAAAATAAGTGTACTTCTTTAAAGCACAGAAAAAGATTATAACATAACATACTCTTGCACTCTTTACAAGGAATATTCCTAAAAATTAGAATCCTGTCATCATTTATGCACGGTCAAGTTGTTCCAAACCTTGATAACCAAACAGTTGCTGGTAGCCATTGACGTACACTATATTTTGTCCCCATAAATCAATGGCTACCCGCAACTGTTTGGTTATCAACATTTTTTAAAATATCTTCTTTTGTGTTCAACAGAAGAAAGAAACTCATACAGGTTTGTAACAATGACAGAATTTTTATTTTTGAGTGAACTATCGCTTTAAGTGTGTTAAGAAAATGTCATTAAAGTGTCTCTCTTTAAGTGCACTTTTAAGTGCTTTTATTTCATTAATATTTTATTATCTGCAAGCACAGTTTTTTTAAAGCACACTATATGTGACCCTGGACCACAAAACCATTCATACATGTCAATTTTCCGAATTCTGAATGAATAAGCTTTCCATTTATTTATGGTTCTAAATATTAAGAAAACGGCCTTTAAATTTGTCCAAATTAAGTTCTTAGCAATACATATTACTAATCAAAAATTAAGTTTTGATATATTTATGGTAGGAAATTTACAAAATATCATCATGGAACATGATCTTTACTTAATCTCCTAATGATTTTTGGCATAAAAGAGAAATCAATCATTTTTGACCCATGCAGTATATTTTTAGCTATTGCTACAATGGTCACATATGCACATTCACTAAAACTTAAGCACAGTTCTTTTTCACAAGGGTAAGGGCACCTTTGACCAACAATACAGTGACTAGTACTGAAAGAACCAGATGACTCACAGACATAGTTTAAGTATTTTCCTGGCAGTCATGGATCATCTGCCATCACTCAGACCTCAGTTTCATTTATTCTCTCTTACTTGATAGGCTTCTCAATGGTGCAGTAGGTGGTAAAGGCTTGAAGCTGTTGCTGAACACCCGATAGCGAGTTTGCAAACTTCTGGTTGCTAATGATGCTTATGGTTCTCTCAATCCACTCCAACAAGTCGGACGCTAAAGCATCATAGCGGCGAACAATCTTGTCAGCTTCTATAGCATTGTCCAGCACCTAGAAAGTATAAAAAGAGAAGAGAGGTGTGCATCTGATAACACATTCAATCTAGGTAATAATGTATCTAGCTTTATCAAACATGCACAAAAACACCTCCTACCTTTCCAATTCTCTTTCCTTCTACAATAAGTGCCTTCATTTTGGAGAAATAATGATAGTAGGATACTACATAAGTGATGATGGACTTCTCATCCGGATTCTCTGTGTTTACATCTGGGTGGGAGAAAATGGTTATTGTTTTGATCTAGAGTGGTGTGAAAAAGTGTCGGCCCCCTTCCTGATTTTTTTTTTTTTTTTGCCATGTTTGTCACACTTTAATGTTTCAGATCATCAAACAAATTTAAATATTAATCAAAGATAACACAAGCAAACACAACATGCAGTTTTTTAATTAAGTTTTTTATTATGAAGGGAAAACAAAATCCAAACCCACATGGCTCTGTGTGAAAAAGTGTTTGCCCCCTAAACTTAATAACCGGTTGGGCCACCCTTAGCAGCAACAACTGCAATCAAGCGTTTGCGATAACTTGCAATGAGTCTGTTACAGCGCTGTGCAGGAATTTTGGCCCACTCATCTTGGCAGAATTGTTGTAATTCAGCCACATTGGAGGGTTTTCGAGCATGAACCGCCTTTTTAAGGTCATGCCACAGCATCTCAATAGGATTCAGGTCAGGACTTTGACTAGGCCACTCCAAAGTCTTCATTTTGTTTTTCTTCAGCCATTCAGAGGTGGATTTGCTGGTGTGTTTTGGATCATTGTCCTGCTGCAGAACCCAAGTTCGCTTCAGCTTGAGGTCACAAACAGATGGCTGGACATTGTCCTTCCAGGTCTTCCAGGTCCAGAAGCAGCAAAACAGCCCCAGACCATCACACTACCACCACCAGATTTTACTGTTGCTATGATGTTCTTTTTCTGAAATGCTGTGTTACTTTTACACCAGATGTAATGGGACACACACCTTCCAAAAAGTTCAACCTTTGTCTCGTCAGTCCACAGAGTATTTTCCCAAAAGTCTTGGGGATCATCAAGATGTGTTCTGGCAAAACTGAGACGAACCTTTATGTTCTTTTTGCTCAGCAGCGGTTCTCGTCTTGGAACGTCTTGGCCATTTTTGCCCAGTCTCTTTCTTATGGTGGAGTCATGAACACTGACCTTAACTGAGGCAAGAGAGGCCTGCAGTTCTTTAGATGTTGTTGTGGAGGCTTTTGTGACCTCTTGGATGAGTCATCGCTGCGCTCTTGGGGTAATTTTGGTCGGCCGGCCACTCCTGGGAAGGTTCACCACTGTTGCATGTTTTCACCAATTGTGCATAATAGCTCTCACTGTGGTTCGCTGAAGCTTTAAAAATGGCTTTATAACCTTTTCCAGACTGATAGATCTCAATTACTTTCTTTCTCATTTGTTCCTGAATTTCTTTCGATCTCAACATGATGTGTAGTCACTTCACTTTGTCAGGCAGAAATCACTATTTAAGTGATTTCTTGATTGCAAACAGGTGTGGCAGTAATCAGGCCTGGGTGTGGCTAGAGAAACTGAACTCAGGTGTGATAAACCACAGTTATGTAGGGGCAAACACTTTTTCACACAGGGCCATGTGAGTTTGGATTTTGTTTTCAGTTCATAATAAAAAACTTCATTCAAAAACTGCATGTTGTGTTTACTTGTGTTATCTTTGATTAATATTTAAATTTGTTTGATGATCTGAAACGTGTGACAAACATGCAAAAAAAAATCATTAAGGGGGCCAACACTTTTTCACACCACTGTATTTAGTCAAATCTGTGTCCAAACTAAGGCATTTAAAAGTTCACATTATATTCACTATATTTAGTGAGAGTAAAATGCTGTTTGTTACCCTCAGGGTCTAGTAGTTTGGTGAGTCCGAGACTCTGTTCAGCTATGTTAAAGGCTTGCTGGAGGTTGTGTGTTGCATTGGATCTGGTCAACTTGTGGAATTCAATTAAATCAGGCCTGTGAAGCATACAAGCAAAAATCAGCTCACATAATAGTCTCTATCAGTGATGTGAATGGCATGAAAACAAGCCAAGTTAGTATGCTGTGCAAGTGTGTGTCTGTCTGACCGCTAACCTGTGCCTGTGAATAAGGGCGTTGAAAGCCAGGCCGTCCCTCCAGCAGGTGGTGAAGTTGTGAATGTTGACCTCAGGGTACCTAGGACAAAACACATCACAGCATCATGAAAGACTTTCATGAACAGGAAAAAAGACACTACCAAAAGGTTATCAAAATGTTTAAAATGTTATTAAAATCAGTCTCTTTTGTTCACCAAGGCTGCATTTATTTGATCAGAAATACAGTAAAAACAGTACAACATTATTACAATGTAAAGTAATTTTTTATATCTGAATATAATATAAAATGTAATTTATTCTTGTGATGCAAAGCTGAATTTTCAGCATCATTTCCCCAGACTTCAGTGTCACTTGAACACTTGAGTTTGGGGTTAGTAAAAATTTTAAAATAAAAAATAAATTAATACTTTTATTCAGCAAGGACAGAAAAGTAACAGCAGCAAAGACATTTGTTATGTTTTATGTTATAGTTTAAATTATTGCTGTTTTGAATTTTCTATTCATAAAAGAATCCTGAAAAAAATGTAGCATAGTTTCCACAAAATTATGAAGAACCACAACTATTTTCAACATTTATTAATAGCCATAAATGTTTCTTGTGCAGCAAATCAGCATATGAGAATAATTTCTCAAGGATCATGTGACACAAGTCACAGTGATGCTGAAAATTCAACTTTGCATCACAGGGATAAATTACATTTTAATATATATTAAAATACAAAACTGTTATTTATTCATATTTTAATGATATCTCACAATATTACTGTTTTTAATGTATTTTTGATCAAATAAAAACAATTTCAGGCTTGGTGAGCAGTAGAGACTGCTGTCCAAAAACATTGAAATACCTTCTATTATTCCAAACTTTTGACCAGTGGTGTATAATGTGTATAATATGTACAGTATATAATATGCATAATATATATATATATATATATATATAATATGATTGTCCTTGTGTTGGTTGTAGGTAGTTGTGGGATAGATATATAGATGTTACCCTGCTGTTTTCATCTGACACCACAGAAGAAGTGCATCTTTAGCTGAGCGTGTTTCTCTGTTGTCCTCCGTCTCAATCTTAATCACCTGGATCTGTTATGAATGAGAAACAACAATAAAAAGTTACTGCAATCTAAATTTCACAGGCATGACATACTGACTTCCTTGCTGGGATCATTAAGCCCAAAACCATCATATTAATACTGCAATTAACCTGATTGTACACCAACAGAACCATAGAGTATCCCTGTAAATAGAGTATTTCTGTAAATATTACGCTTTACAAAAAAAAATCTCGGCTGTAATTTTTAATGGAAAATAGTAAATGTGTATGTAAGTGTTCTATGCATGTAGCATTCTAGACTTCAGAAAATATACATTTGGGAATTATGTAGATATTACCTAAGTAATATTTGTCAAAATTTGTTATGAATATATATTCACACTCCCTCTCTCTAAATATGTGTTTGTTGTGTATAGGTGTGAACCATACTCTGGCTGTTTTATAGTCTCACCACTATATTTGTGTGTGTGTTCATTTAACACTGCTGTTGATATATAGATTGTATTGAACACATAAAAAATGTTTATGTTAAAAAAAGTTAATTTCTATTTTTGACCACGAAAACCCAAGCTGTGTCTTTATTATAACCACTTAGACTCATCAAATAAATTAAAATAATTATTTTTTTGTTTGTTTAAGCTTGCTTAAACATATAAATAAATAAAAAGTCACCAAGTTTTGAACAACACTGAAAAAAAAAAAAGAAAGTCAAAAATGGCTGAAAATCTTAAGGATTAAACTAGATTTGCACATTTTCTAAAGAAAATGGTCAATGCAAAAGTTGGTGTCATGGTGCTGTCATGGTGCTTAAGAGTTTGAGTGTTTCCTAGGACTTTTCTAGGAGGATGCTAGCAGATTCCATCTTGTTGATATTCAGGTCTCTGCTCCAATGAAAGTTTAAGTTTTTTTTACCCATCTCAATGCCAATGTCAGGACAATGGACCTGTTTTGCCCCTGTCTCTGTTCCTGTTTTTCCTTTTTTGGTCATGTTCCTGTCCTTGTTTAATTTGATTAGTTGATTGCCCACACCTGTCTGTCCCTCCTTATCCTGTGTTTTTTAAGCCCCAATCTGTTCAGTTGGGGTTTGTCAGGTTTACTTGTTATGTTTGTGTGTTTACTACCCTGGGACTGGATTGGATTTTTGTTTCTTGTTTTCTCAGTGTTTTTTTTTTTTTTTATCATGTGGTGTCCCCATGGATCTCCTCATTTGGCCCTAAATTCCTCCTCCTCCTGTTGGAGCAGGGGGACAGATCTCTCGAGGACCATACAAGACTGTGTTCCTGATGTTAGGTAACACCACCAGATACCAGGACGACACACAGTGGCATCAATGCCATCGTCTGATGGTCGCCGAGAGGATTCTGGAGTGGACTCTGGCGAGAAACTGATCACCACTCTTCATCTGCCCTGTGGCTTATCTCGCCAGATTCATTCTAGAGCCCAGCCAACAATCTCCAGGTTCGAGAGCCGGTGACCATGCCCGCCACGAAGGAGCTAGCGTGGATGGCGTGAGTGCGGAGTGGAGCTCTGCCCCTTGCACCACGGCTGAGGGTGAGTTGATCATACATCTGGGACTGCTGGACTCCACGGAAACAGATCTGGAGGCCGACTTGCTCCCTCTCATCTCTCCTTCATCCCCGCTGATCCTGTCCAGCCCTATTTCGTCTCCTGCCCACGTTCGCCACCCGGTATAGATAGTGGGCTGGGGGTGAGTAGAGGGGCTGCCAGACGACAGTGGTGGAGACGCAGGAGTGGGCAGGTAAGTTGGCTTTCGTGAGCCGCCTGGCTCTCAGGGCTGCCCTCTGGAATCAGAGCCCACTCCTGGCTGTACTCTGAGACTGAGTCTCTTTCTCGGCTGGACTGGGAAATCAGAGTCCAGTCTGTGCTGAACGTGGGCCCTGGAGAGCCGCAGCCCTGCAAAGTTTAGCTTCAACCCTAATCAAACACACCTGAACAAGCTAATCAAAGTCTGAAGGGTTACTAGGAAGCTACAGCCAGGTGAGTTTTAATTAGGGTTGGAGCTGAACTCTGCAGGGCTGTGGCTCTCTAGTACTGGAGTTCACCACCACTGATCTATACAGTACGAGCTCCGCATGTCTGCCATCTTCCATCGTCGCTGTGGCTGGAGGATCCCTCACTTCTCAACTAACCTCCAGCTCCACCTCTCCTGTTTCCTTCTTGGCTTCTCCCTCTGTCTGGTCCACCCTGGTTCCTCCTGTTTCCTCCTTGGCTTCTCCCTCTGTCATCTCCCCCATGGACTCTGTTGTCCTCCTCCTCCCTGAGGTCTTTACTCCTCCCAAGCCTCCTCTCTAAATCCCACCTATGCCTCCCTCTGTTGTTGTTGTTATTTAAGGCACGAGGACACACCTTCCAGGAGGGGGCGTAATGTCAGGACTATGGACCTGTTTTTGCTCGTTTTTTATTATTATTTTTTTGGTCATGTTCTTGTTTAGTTTGATTAGTTGATTCCCCGCACCTGTCTGTCCCTGTGTTTATAAGCCCCAGTCTGTTCAGTTAGGCTGTATCCGAAATCGCCCCCTATACCCTCAAATAGGTCACTATTTGAGGGGACAGCCATTTTAAGTGGTGTTCGAAACCATAGTGGACGTTCCCGAGTGCACTCATTCAATCCCACAAAAACGAGTGTACAACCGATGTACGCTCAACGGCTAGAGATAACCCATAATGCACTGTGAGAGTCGCACACCGACTGAATTCCCGCATCTCACCAGACGATGGCGCCCGCAGCTGAATCATCTATCCGTTCATTTTACAACGCGCTCGTCCACGGCGTAATACAGCGTACAACACAGGTACAAATTCATTGTAAATTGATTATTAAATTGTTTAACCAGAGTTTATACGTAAACTCCTTGACATAGTTCAAGATAAATCCTTTAATCTTACTACTCGAACTGTCCGTTTTAAATTATTGTTAAACAGTAAGCAATACTATGCAAAAGCGGCAGTCCTTCCGGTGCACTTAGTGTCCGAATTCACTCACTCGTTTTCATTCGCTCCTTCAAGTGAACTGTACGAGTGGACTAATGTAGGGAATAGTGAATAGGGTATAGGGGGCGATTTCGGATACAGCCTTAGTGTTTGTCGGGTCTACTCGTTATGTTTGTGTTTCCTGCCTTTTCCAGTGTGGATGTACCCTGTGAATGAATTATGATTTAGGATTTTGTGGAAATTTTGAGGCCCAAGTTGTCTAAATTTACTTAAACTTTTCTAAAACAAAAAATTGTGGTGATATTTACAGCATTTCTGTGTTGCTTTGCAGTGAAACTCCACATTAGCCACATTAACTGTGGTCCTTGAAATCGGTGGTTTGTTCAAATCATTAAGCTTAAGTATGAACGAGTCCTAGCAAGCAGCACTAACTAGACATACACTGATTTTACTTAAAAGACTAGGTAATGGCATGCATATAAGTATAGTAACTTTGGTTTACTAACTGATATATCCACATATATCATATTGTGCTCCGTGTCATCTCATCATCACATATGACAGCAGTTGCACCAATTTTGTCATTTTGACATGATATATACTAATGAGCGGCACAAAGACACACTCTCACAATAAAAGGCCTTTCTAGCCTACTTGAATCAAACACACACAAACATCCCCAACAAATTTGTGTAAGCATATTACGAAACTACAGCGTCCCAAGATCATTCGTCATATTGAATTTCTCGCATCATGCAGTCAATACATGATCGATATCTACAACCTCAAAGAACAGCACTGCAAAAATCTGTATTTTAGTCCTGTTTTCTAGTAAAAATATGCTTAAAACATGATAAATTAACTTGGGAAGCAATATTAGCTTAGATAAGAATTTTCCTCGCAGAATGTATCTTGAATGTGTATATATATTTATTTAGTTGGATGAGACCGTTTTGGTAGCTTTAATGATAAAGTTTAAGGAAATTACAACTGTTTCAAATTTACAGAGGTTTATGCTTAAAACAGAAGCAAAATTCTATTAAGGAATTAAGGAAATGCACACACAGACTTATTGAGTAATACATAAGAGAAAGCAAATATGAAATCTTCTTCAAGCTATACAATGTAGCCTAAAGTTGTGATATATAACTCTACATCTGTCCACAAGATACTAAAGTTTGCATGTTTCTTTTGTCTTACTGCTTTCCCATCTGCCCTCTTCCCAATTCCTCTCTCTGTCTCTCTCTCTGTTCGGCTGCTGCAGTGTTCGGCCTTACCTGCTGACTGGGCAGAGTGAACTCCAACAGAGATGGGGAGGGTAGAAAGGAGATAAATAGGGGAGCGGAGAGATATTCCGGCATGTATGGAGACAAGATATAAAGTGGAATATGAAGGAGGGAGGCGGGAGAATGAATGAGAGAGAGGGGAAGAGGAAGAACCACGAGAGGACGAGAGGTGAGCGTGAACGACAGCCCCACCCCGTGATCTCTACGGCACGCTCGGTGGATCGAGTGACACTCCACCTCTCTCCGTCCCTGCGTCCAGATTCACCACAGCATCAGCTTACCGGCAGCAGTCAAGAAGGCATTCTGGGTAACCTGCCACTGCTTTACTGATACTCATAGAGCCAAGAGATGACAGGCAATACAAACCAGGAGCTGCTCTGCACTTTGTAGTTACATGGACACAGAGCGCTTTAAAATATTCAGAGAGATAATGGAAGCGAGAAAATAATACCCTGGTTCCCTTGTGAAAATGGAGTACACTTTAGCATTCTTCTAAAAAGCATTCATTACTATCCCGCTCATCATTTTTTAAATTTATTTAAAAATGTAGGATAAATAGGAGAAACAAACAAAAACAAAAAAGACCTACTTTTAGCTTTTAACGAAGTTAAAATATCATGCTTTCATTGTCTATGGCTGCTTTAACAAGGAGTGTATATTACAACAAAGTCCTTACTATCTTTCTGGGCCTTGAACGTGTCAGTTGCATTGCTGTCTATGCAGGGTCAGAATTTTCAATCTTTTTATTTTATTTTATTTATTTTTATTTTATCTGCAAAATGTTAATTATTTTACCAAGAGGGATCATACAAAATGCATGTAATTTTTTTTTAGTACTGACCTGAATAAGATATTTCACATAAAACATGTTTACATATGGTCTACAAGAAAAAATTATAATTGAATTTATAAAAATGACCCTGTTAAAAAGTTTACATACACTTGATTCTTAATACTGTGTTGTTACCTGAATGATCCACAACTGTGTTTTTTTAGTGATAGTTGTTGATGAGTCTATTGTTTGTCCTGAACAGTTGACTGCCTGCTGGTCTCCAGAAAAATCCTTCTTTTCACACTGAGGACAACTGAGGGACTCATATGCAACTATTACAGAAGGAAAAACTATGCATTAAGAGCTGGGGGTGAAAACTTTTTGAATTTGAAGATCAAGGTAAATTTAACTTATTTTGTCTTCTGGGAAACATTTACATATTTTTGTAGCTTCTGAAGGCCAGTACTAAATGAAAAAAAAAAAAAAAAACATGATACTTAGGCAAAATAAGAAAAACGTACACATCTTCATTCTGTTCAAAAGTTTTCACCCCTGGCTCTTATTGCATCGTGTTTCCTTCTGGAGCATCAGTGAGTGTTTGAACCTTCTGTAATAGTTGCATATGAGTCCCTCAGTTGTCCTCAGTGTGAAAAGATGGATCTCAAAATCATACAGTCATTGTTGGAAAGGGTTCAAATACACAAAAAAGCTGAAAAAAACCCAAAAATTTGTGGGACCTGAAGGATTTTTCTTTTCTTCAGTTTAACTGTTCAGGACAAACAAGGGACTCATGAATAACTATCACTAAACAAAAAAACACAGCTGTGGATCATTCAGGTAACAACGAATTTTTATAAATTCAACTATTAGGCTAAGTTCTCTTATGGAGTAAACCTCTTTAATGTGAAATATCTTATTCATTGAAGTATCAAATAAAAAAAAGTACCATGCATTTTTGGTCAAATAATTATTTATTTGCAAGGTGCAAAATATCGCAAGTTTTGCAATATTATTTATTCTGCAAGGTGTATGTAAACTTTTGACCTGAACTGTATATTTTTAACTCTTGAAGTAGATATTTGATACAATTAAGAACAGTCTTTTTCAGAGTTCTTGGCTGAAGTTGGATGCGAGCTTGGCAAAGTAAAGAAATGCTTCAAACAAAAACTAAATTCTGTTTATGAAATTCATAAACGAAATGCCATAAGAAGAACTTTAGCACAATTCCCAAGCTGTTCGTCTTTATACAAAAACAAAGGCCAGCAACAACAGAAAAAACACCATAAAGGTCATCATTTTGTGCACAACATAAACAGAAATCAAAAATGAGAAATTGGGCACACTATGGTCTTGTGGACTTCTCAATCACACGCATACGGGACGTTCTAAAACGCTTAACGTGAAAAACGCTTAACGTGGCTTAACGTACTCAACAGCGACCAGGGAAAACCAAACTTCTGTTAAATTTCACTTATAATAAACACTTGCTGCTCTCAAAAGAACGAGCTCTTATTCAGCATATCAGCGTCCCCCATAGAAATCCATAAGTAAACAGCTTAACGTGGTTTAACATATCTTAACAACGACTGGGGAAAAACAAACTTCTGTCAAAAAATACTTATAGCCTAATAAGTACTTGCTGCTGTCAAACGAATGAGATCTCATTCAGCATATAAACAATATAACTTTAAGCGTTTTCTAGAACTCCATTAAGGAAAAAGCTTATGGTTTGTTATAATGGACTTCTATGGGGGGGCGATCACTTTATATGCTGAATAAGAGCTCGTTTTTTGACAGCAGCAAGTATTTATTACAAGTAAAATTTAACAGAAGTTTGGTCTTGTCTGGTCGCTGTTGAGGTACGTTAAACCACGTTAAGCTGTTTCCTTATAATGGGCTTCTATGGGGGAGAAAACGCTTAACGTGATATTATTCACTTTATCGGTGGAATAAGGGCTCGTTCTTTTGATAGTAGTTAGTGTTTGTTCCAAGTAAAGTTTGACAGAAATTTGGGGTTTCCCGGTCGTTTTTACATACGTTAAGCCACGTTAAGCGTTCTTCACGTTAAGCGTTTTAGAACGTCCCCACGCATACTGCAGTGCACATGAGCCATTTAGGGCAGGGATTTTGACTCGTATTTTGCCAACTCCAGGTACATACGCAATGTAGGTATTGACAAGCGTCCATAAAGACACACAGGCACCATACAGACAATGATCACACACTCAGCAGGTACCTTAAAGGGCAGACAGGGATCAAACGCCCCCACAGGGTCCAAACATGCCCACCTCTTTACAGATCAGACCGCATCAGATCACATAAATCCAGTGCTAGTCAATGATAGCATACTGGATGAGATTAGTGCACAGAGCTTTCTCTTAAAGTCAGAGGCCCTCAGAATTATAGGTCCCAAAGCAGTCGGAATAAAACCAAGCAACTCTTACCTGGAATCGGAGGATGATGGTCCAGATGAGGCCGAGAGTGAGGCGGTGGTTTCCATCAACTATATCATGAGAACCAACATTTTCTAGATGGACCCTCTGTTCTTTGAGGAACTGAAGAGCCTTATCCACATTCTCCAAACAGTGAATCCTCATCCTGCCTCTCGTGGGCCGAGGCTTAAAACAAGAACATGTCACAAACACACGAGTCATTGAGACTTTAGTTGGAAAACAGCTGGTGTTTTCTAGAAAAAGTCTGGAAAAACTCACCAGCAGCTCTCCTGACAGCACCTCCAGCAGTCTGATGAGCATATATCCGTCTCTCAGGTCATTATACAGGTCAGAGATACGGCAGGACACACGGGCCAAGTGAGAGTTCACCCACTTGGTGAAAGTCTTCTTCTGTACTGCGTCCCTCTCATCTGGTAAAATGACATAAAGACACAAGCAGAAATGTATGTGGGTCAAAGACGTTAAGATGTCCATGTCAAAAGAAATACACAAAAGTGATTTTATGTCCATAGAAAGCACATTAAATGTAAGTAAAGTGTCTATATTTAAGGTTTCGAATAAGTTTTTGGAGAATAAAATGTCAAAATTTGGTTGAAATAATGTTACATTGTCATTCAGTCTAACACAATATGTATGTAAAAATGCTTACAACATGCTTATTCTGACTTGTACATATTATAATATATAAAAGAATAAGGGTGCATATTATATTTTGTTAACCTAGGATAGTGGCAAATTTTAAAAATTAGTATTTGGCGTGAAAGTAATTTGTCTTTTAATTGATTTTTGTTGTAAATAAGCCTAACAAGACTCTTAGACTGAATGACATTTTAGTGGGTGTCTTCTGTAAATTAGAGAAAAAATGTATGATATTTATTTTTTGCTGAGAAAAACAAAACTGCAATTGATTTAAACAGAATTATTTTATTTTTTTGGAAAAACAACAACAATTTAAAGCAGTATTACACTTATTGTTTTTATGAATAAACCTTTTTCGTCTTTTCGACCCATGTATTTAAATTAAGGATAAGTATAAGTATCGGTTTAACAGACAATATTAGAGTTTTCTTTATTTATCAGTCAGTAATAGTTATTAGTAAATGTTCATTTCAACTATTTTCAAATTTTCAATATCTTTACCGTGTTCTCTTTTAATGTAAATCTTTAAATAAATGCTAATTTAATGTAACGCCAGGCCCTTACCCAGCAGACTGTTGCTGCTCCCTCTGCTGCCTCTATGGTAACTTCCTGTTTGGTGGCCATTTAAGCAGGGCCTAAACCAAACAGGCTTCGCAAAGTATTGTTTTGCTGTGCGGACTCTACTAAGCGTTTTCCCATTGCCATTGCCTTGTTTTTGCCACGGTTTTGCTTCATTGTTCTTGTCATAGTTTTGCCATTGTTTTGTTCTGTTTCCATTGCCATAGTTTTGCCTTGTTTCATAGCCTTGTTTATTTGTTACTTTCGGACTGCTCACTGGATTTTGACGTTCTGCCTGATTTCTGGATTACGCTTTTGTCTTGCCTTCGTGTTACTGTTTGTTTGGAGATCGACCCTGTCTGTCTTGACTACGCTGTGTTTAATAAAGCTGGCATCTGGATCTTACACGCTTCCCAGAGTCCTGCGTTACATTTAATAAGGCTATTAAATGCAATCTTTAGCAAATCTCAGAATTAATATTTATTTTGCATACTGTACATTATAATGCTGCATTGCCTAAATCTACTGAACAAATTATTTTAGTTTTTAGTGTTTGATTTTTGACAGTGTTACAGAATTTTTAATTCAGCAATTTTCATAACAAGAATATAGGTGTAGAAGAATATCATATCTCTAAAATATAATTTTGGTGTTCAAAAATGCTTTTGAAAAACATCTCACAAAGACTGCATTTATTTGATGAAAAATACAGTAGAAAAAAAGTGTTATTTTGAAATATTATAATTTAAAATAAGTGTTTTTTTATTTTAATATATTTTAAAACGTATTTATTCCTGTGATGCAAAGCTGAATTTTTAGCAGGAATTCCTTTGTTCATAAATCATTGTAATATGCTGATTTAATATTGTTTTAGTTGCTTCAGATGAATAGAAATTTTAAAAGAACAGCATTTATTTCAAATATAATATTTTCTAACATTACATATATTATATTAAGGTTTTTACTATCAGTTTAGTGCATACCTTCTGAATAAAAGTATTAATTTCTTCAAGAAAAATTCCAAACTTTTGAATGTTAGTGTATACGGTGTATGCTCAAAATATGTGACCCTGGACCACAAAACCAGTCTTAAGTCGCTGGGGTATATTTGTAGCAATAGCCAACAATACATTGTATGGGTCAAAATTATTGATTTTTCTTTTATGTCAAAAATCATTAGGAAATTAAGTAAAGATCATGTTCCATGAAGATTTTTTGTAAAATTCCTACTGTAAACCTATCAAAATGTAACTTTTGATTAATAATATGCATTGCTAAGAACTTCATTTGGGCAACTTTAAAGGTGATTTTCTCAGTATTTTGATTTTTTGCACCCTTAGATTCCAGATTTTCAAATAGATGTATCTCGGCCAAATATTGTCCTATCCTAACAAACCATATATCAATAGAAAGCTTATTTATTGAGCTTTCATATGATGTATATATCTCAGTTTTGTAAAATTTAACCTTATGACTGGTTTTGTGGTCCAGGGTCACATATAGAAACACACACAACCACAGATCTAGCTGATGATCTGCTCACCTGCTAGTGCTTTAATGCGGGAGCACTCAAATAGTTTGGCACTGGTGGTCTCTGTTTCCCAGAATCCTGTGCTTGCAGGCCTGTTGTTGTTGTTGAGCTGTCTCTGGGCCTCAGCATTGTCCAGGTCTGTTGAGGCATTGGCCATCGCGCCCTCTTCCTCAAGCAGCCCTGCATATTATAGTTTAGTAAAAGTCAGTTTCCACAGTATTAACCAAACAGAAACACTGTACAGCCAAACACAAACCTAACAGCATCCAAATCACAATTCATAAAATGCACACAGATAACATTTACAATAGACACAAACAAGGTATGAAGACAAGGCATTCACAAAAAATAGAACAATTTATATATATATATATTAGTGGTGGGCCGTTATCGGCGTTAACGTGCTGCGTTAACGTGAAACTCTTATCGCGCGATAAAAAAAATATCGCCGTTAATCTATTCTCAAATTTGGGTTGGGAGCTGGGTCTAAACTACGCAAGCTATTATGACTTTCACCTTGATAGTTTAACGCGGATGTATACCGAAGACTGTAGAATATGGTCGCGCGTTTACGTCTCCTCCGCCAAAACACAGACGGGATCGCGTCGTCCTCCATTCATAAAAACCGAATCTACTATAGCGAAATGCCACGTAAATTCGTCGTTTTTTTGGATTCATAAATCAAATGTTGGTCAGTCACTTAATTCAAATCGCGATATGGACTAGTGTATGTGAAAACTGAAATGCAAAAAGACCGTTTTAATATGAATCCGGTATGTTCCGTTTGCCTCTGTATGTATGCATTGCGGAGACGAGCTTTTACTACACGCATACTGAAACACACGTGACGCTCCCGGTAATTTTTGGCATTTTCATCTCACATGAACAGATAAACTCAATCTCCCAAACTGCTGTGAGTGTCATTTTTACCGTTTCATTTGAGAAAACTAGCATCATATCATACTGTATGACACAGAAACTTCACGGCAACCTGTCAAAATAAAAGTACGGTGTAACATGTAATGGGCTGGGTAGGTGTTGACGTTAAAAAAAACACAATCTAATAGGGAGAAAAAATAATTTCATTGTTAGTTAGTTAGTAAACAGAAGTACATCTAATTGAACATAATTTATTTTCATCAACAAATTATCATAGAACAGCTTTATGAGCTTTATGATCCATTCTTCAAATTAGCCATTTTAATCTAGATTAATTCCAAGATTTAATCTAGATTAATCTAGATTAAAAAAATTAATCTATGCCCACCCCTAATATATATATATATATATATATATATATATTTGATATATATATTGGTTCTGGTACATAGCACATCAATTTGTAAATTAAATATCCAGTTAGTGGTGCTAAAAGGTTATTTGAAAATTAGGGATGCACCGAATGTTTGGCAACCGGAATTATTCAGCCGAAAATAGCAAAAAAAAGTGAAAAGGCCGAATTAATTAAACTGAACAATTACATGACGCGATCAAATAGAGACGTGCACTAATGCAGCAAACATGTCGGCAGTGTGGAAGCATTTAACAGAATGTTATGTTGTTATGTATGTATTCTGACAGCGCTGCACAAGCTTTTTAGCCAGGGTTAAAAGTCCTAAGCATTGGAAAAATCTGTGCTGAAACAGCGTAATGAGAATCATTCATAAATCTGCTGCTGTCAGCAAAAAGTAGCACTGAGGTCTTCTTGTAAGTTTCTGCCAAAATAAAAGTCAACATTCATAAATGTTAGTATTGTAATTTTACAGTTGTTCTGTAAAATAAAATAAAAAAGACAAAAATAATGATAACAATCATTACAACAGCTTCATTAATACATTTATTACAACATTCTCCTTTGCTCAGCAAGGCTGCATTCATTTGTAAATTAAAAACACATTCAGGAAGGGGATCTTAAAAATGGCCAAAGAATATTATTTTACTAACTTATTAATTTTAAGTTAAATTGTACTTTGCTGGTAGGCTATAACGTCTACTACAATGTTAAAATGTTCAGTGTTAAGTAAATATTTTTAAATTGTTTTGTAACTGATTTTTTTGTTTGTTTGTTTTGAAAAGCAAGACAAAACTGTAAAAAGCACATTTTGGTTGTTTAATTTATGCAATTATGAAAAAACTGGCAAAATACATGGAGGAAAAAACACAAAAAAACGTGTTCGGTAATCGGACTTCTGGCCCAGTGTTTAATTTTGTTTGGCTTCGGCTAAGAATTTTCACTGTTAACAAAATCAAACGTGACATAAAAATGTACTTGCAACCATTCCATTTTTAGCTTGTTTCTACAACTGTTTGACCTTGTGATTTGTGCTTCACAGGACTCCTAAATGCTATCACAAGTGCAGAGTACCGGGTGCACTACCAAGCATGTTTACTATGTCAGAAAAGCCATACATATGGAAATGTTATGTGATGCAAACATCAAAATGTATTAGTTAACACATTTTGCACTATAGTAAAAATGTTTTGACGTCATTACATAGTATTGTGCAAGGAATTAAAGTTGTTGTTTTACTGCCTCTAGTGCAGTGTTTCTCAACTGGTGGGTCGCGACCGAATATTTTCAGTGGGTCGCGGAGTGTGTGGTCAAAAAAAAAAAAAAAAGTTTAATTTTTAACTTATTTTACTTATACTAGACTTTTATTTTGAAATGCACGCGCGTCAATATCGGACTTTTATTTTGAAATGCACGCGGGACAACCGTAACGTTTGACATGTGAAATTTCATTTTATTATAGCAACAAATATGTCGAAGCGCAAGTACGACCCCGAATATGTTAAATGACAGGAATAAAATATTGTTTATTTGTAAGTCTTGGTGATTTTCTTATGATTTATCTGTCACTACTTGTGTATTTGTATTTACAAATAAATACAAATTAATTATAGTTCCTAAAAATTTGGGTCGTGGCTTGATGACCATGTAAAAATGTGGGTCCCATGGCCAAACTAGTTGAGAACCACTGCTCTAGTGTTCATTTAATCTGGAAGCTTCAGTGAATAGTATAGGCGCGTTCATGAAGTTTTAGGTAGCTAAAAAATTTAGGAGAGGTGAGTCTGGGTTGGCTTTTCTTTATCTTTGAAACACAAATGAATATATTTTTTCTTTAAATTTTAAGAGATTTTTGTTACAGCATTTCAAGTCTGTTACACCAACTCCACACTTCAAAAAGTTAATAAAGAGATCATAAAACTAATCCATATGAATCGAGCTGGGAAATCAATGTAAATAATATGTAAATAAAAGGCTAAATTAAATCTTTTCATCATATAAAAAAATATATTCAACATATAAGGTTGGATTATGCCACTTGATTAATGTGGATTCATTTTACCAACCCTTGAAAGTGACTTTGCACACATAAAGCTACACACAGTTAAAGATTCACAGAAAATGCCACCAATACCACCTAAATATACTATATATAAATGACTGTTGCAATCCTTAATATGAAAATAAATGTGATTTGTATTGTCGGGTTATGATAATTGTGTTGGAACAGTCACATTTTGTGCGCTTTATACTCACAGAAAAGTATCTAGTGTCTAAGATGATGAAAAATTTCTTTGTATTTATTTTAGTTACTTCAAAGTGTATTGAGGTGGTGTTTAATTACTGATGGTGAATTATTTACCATATTACACTCTTAAAAATAGTCTCCAATGGGGTGTTGGTTCTGTGATGGTTCTTAAAAGAACTTCTGCATTTGCAGTTCTAGCAATTCTACAGAACCTGCATTTGAAAGGTTCCATGGACGTTCAAGGTTCTTCATAGAACCATCAATGCCAATAAAGAACCTTTATTTTTAAGAGTGTACACATGCTTACCTTTTTAGTGTCTTTGGGAATGAGCCTACCAGTTTCCTACAATTTAAGATGGATCAGTACCTAGTGAAGTCTACTTTGCGAGGCACTATGGAGTGATTGGAACACAGCCATGCCTTCTGACATGTAAACTAATGTAAGGCCTATATGTGCAATGCAAGCTAACAGGTGTTTTGCGTCACAGTTATGAGCCTACTATGTTATCTAATGTAGCTCAGAAATGCTGCATTAGCTATTCAGCATCCAGGACTGGAACTTGTTTTATGATTCAGATATTCCTGTGAAACCAAAACAAATAACTGTCCCATTTCTTCTCAAGATGATGTACAGTAGTTTCATGACGTCAAGTGACCTTTTTACAGGAATACAGAACAACTGGGTCAATTCACCTACCAATGAGAGAGAGCAGCCCCCTATTTTCATAAGTGAATTTAATATGAATGAATTTCTAATAGATTTAGGAGGCTAATCCTTCAACCCCCATCCCCCTTCCAGAACCCTTTCCACTGTCTGCCAGTGAACAACCAGACCTTCACTGGTGTGCTGTGTGTCAAATGTTGCTGTTTCATGAATTTGCATCCATACAGTCACTGTCCTTTTGGTTATAAACAAACGCAGAGAGTCTTTGACAGGTGTGACCTGCGCTTTCACTTCACACGTTCAATGAAATTTCAGTTATTATTGTCTTGAGAGAATGCGGCACACAAATCGCAGAGCATTCCCCTCCCCCAGTACTCATAAACACAAAATCTCAATAGCCCCATCCCCCATAATAACACACACACACACACACACACACACACACACACACACACACACACACACACACACACACACACACACACGGTGGTTTTGGACAGATATTCCAAATGGCACATCAAGAGATAGAAAGAGATATGCTGCATGACAGATTTATGCCATTTATCCTTATTTCAAATCTATTTGCTTTATATACATTTTCAAATTTCACTTGTACAAATGTAAATGTATGTATACATACAAAAAAGTATATTTAGTAGGTATTTTAAATGACATGTCAAGAGATGAATTTGCTTTGTGTGACATTTATGTTATTCTTTCTTAGTTTGAATATATATTTGCATTATATATATATTATATATAGCCTATATATATGGGTCTTTGACATATAAGGATTTTCAACAGTCCAATTTTTAAATAAAAAAATAATTATATCTATTGTAATTGTTCAAATATTAAGAATGTTGTAAACACATAAATTTATATTAAAAATTTAAATTAAGTGATTTTAGTGTTTTGTCATCTAGATGAATTGGTCGTAACCTTAAAAAATGTCATGTGGTGCGACCATGAATTATATTAAAATGTATTCATTTAGTTAACATGCTTAACATTTTATTTAGATGTTCTCAATAATCTAAGTGTTTAGAAAAAAACATTGCATTTCTTTTGAGTTTTTGTAAATGATGTTCTCCTATTTTTGTTTTACAATTTCTTAAATGTAGTTAGCAGACTTTTTGCCTGTAAATTGTATAAAACTCATAAAAATGTTTAAAAAATATCATTCACCCACTGATATTTCAACCACTGAAAAGGGATATTTTATTTTTAATTTAATACAGTTATTGGTATAATTGGTCGCACCACATGATGAGTGGTTGCTCCAAATGACACAAAGATAAAACCTTATATCATTAAAAAATCAATTTAATGATTTTTTGAATTTTTTCTTATATTGCACAAAGATTATAAACCGTCTGAAATGACCCAAATTGCATAAAAATCTATCCCAAGTGATACTAAAATAAAGTATTTTATGTATATAAACCATCAATTGAATATAAAGCACAAAAACTGCCAATATGGGACATATATTTATAACGGAAAACACAGTGGTCGCACCACATGATATTTGGTTGCACCACATGATATTTCAAATTCAGTCAAAATTTACAGGCACATAATTGACCATCTGAACAAAACAAGCTAGCTTCCCACAAAAGGTCACTATGAAATTTATAATAAAAATAAATACCTGTAGAAATAACTTAGTATTCATTGTTTTTTGAGGTCATAACACATGATATACAAATTTGGTAACTACATATCAGCAGTTAAAAAAGGTTATATGTTTCCAAATTTAAATTTTTAGAGTTCTGCTTCTGCAAATCTGCTGCTTCCTTGGGTCTTTGGCAAATTGGTATATGATGCAATGTCCTATCTTTGAATGGATTTCAACATAAAAGTCCCAAAATGGTAGTTTCTTGATGGTCGCACCACTTGATATTTCATAAAATTGAAATCATCGGACAAAGTTTGTTTGTATATTATGATGGAAATATAAATACAAATGCTTTGCAATTTTATACAAAATTACAAAGCACTTTGGAAATCATGACAAATAGTGCATAAAAAATTATTATCTGAATACATTTAGGGTCATTAAAATAATTTTTCAAAATAAAGTTATGACCTGAAGGTCGCACCACATGATTATGTATATGTATAGAATTTATTTTGTTTAAAATGTGTTTAAAACACACACACACACACACACACACACACACACACACACACACACACACACACACACACACACACACACACACACACACATTTTGGGTTTACATGTTTTATGGGGACATTCCATAGGCGTAATGGTTTTTATACTGTACAAACCGTACTTTCTATCGCCCTACACCTACCCTACACCTAAACCTAGCCCTCACAGGAGATTGTGCACACTTTACTTCATCAAAAAAACTCATTGTGCATGATTTATAAGCCTGTTTCCTCATGGGGACCTGAGAAATGTCCCCACAAGGTCAAAATCTACTGGTATTCCTATCCTTGTGGGGACATTTGGTCCCCACAACGTGATGAATACCAGGTGCACACACACACACACACACACACACACACACACACACACACACACACACACACACACACACACACACACACACACACACACACAGACACTCAGCTCATATATGAAAGTGTTTCAGATGTTTCACAGTTGGCCTAATTTCTCAGAATCTTCACAAATTGTGAGATTTAATGGGGAAGTATATGGGCCATGTGTTTTATACAAAAAGGAATTCATCTCTTTAAGCCACACTGACATTTTCCCTTTTGTCATGGAGTAATTTGTTCATTTGATTTATCAATGTATTAATAACACAAACATACCCAAAAAAGACTTTAGAGCGCTTGCAAACATAATTTTTAGAACAAACTGTAAACAACTCACAAATACTTTCTACCAGTCAGGAGAATGGGTCTTTGAGATATCCAACAGTAAAAGTTATTTCAGAATGAAGTCAAAAGTTTTTTAAAGATTTTTAATGTTTTTTTAAAGAAGTCTCTTCTGCTCACCAAGTCTGCGGTTATTTGATCCAAAGTACAGCAAAAAACAGTAAATTTTTTTTTAATATTTAAAAGAAGATACCTCTTAAAAAACAATAAAACTCTTACTTTTGACTGGTAGTGTAGATACACTCTCAGAAATAAATGTACAAAGGTTTGTACCAAAAGGGTCCATTTTGGTATCTTACAGGAACATATTTGTACTTAAAGTTTACATATTAGAACCTCATAAGTACAAAAGTGTACCTTTTGAAAGGTACCACCCCAGTGACAGCTTTTGTACCTTTATTTCTGAGAGTCAAATATAGATAAGAAGATACGTATCTTGCTAAAATGATACCAAACACATACAGTAATATTAAAATGCAACCCTGACCTAGAAATATTACTCCCACTTTTGAGAAAATACACCCACAAAGTCTATGAGCTGTTCAACACAAGCTTATAAGTGAGATCTCTGGAGAGAAATCAGGGTGCTCATTCTAATTCATCTGAAGATGGTGTTCCACGATCTTCCTTTATTTGCAGCCTCATTTCATTAAGTGTGGGATCACTGAGAATCATGCATATCAGAGAGAAACCCTGTCTGCAACATACAACTTGTGCAGGAATCCCCACATTTCCACATTATGGCACAAGAGTTCATTCATCAGTTCCATAAGTCCAACTTTTTTCATGGACAAAGGCATCATGTTCTGCTTCAGAATGTACAGTACATAATGGAATCCATGTTTCCCTCAATGAACTGCAGCTCCCCAGTACCAGCAGCACTCATGCAGCCCCACCATCATGCTTGACCGTAGGCAAGACACAATTTTCTTGGTACTCCTCACCAGGGCATCACCACACATGCTGGACACCATCTGAGATAGGGTTGGGCGATGTCGACCAATTTGGCATCGTACGATGTCTAATGTGAAACATCGCGATGGACGATGGCATCGTCGTCGAGGGTCGAAGCAGATTTTGGATTTTTGCGTTTCGGTATTTGTTTTTAAAGATCCGGCATTAACAAGTGCATTAGATCGTGACAGTGCCTGCGTGCATACGAGACATAGCAAGCGTGGGTTTATGTAGATGTATTTGGAGGATGTGTGTCGGTCCTTAACATATTTTCGACCAGTCAGCTTTAAGTTCAAAATGGCTCTCATTGATTGCTTACTGCTTAACCCACTCTCTCCAAACGCATTTAATGAGCAGCGGAATGTTTAGAGAGAAAGTGTAATATCAGAAATAATACCAAATCAAGCGAAATATTATTATGTATTAACATAAACATAGCTATAAGTTGGTTACCCTGACTCCAAAACGAATCATCTAAATGTAACGGTATTTTGAACAGAACAGGAATAAAACAAAATATATAAAGTAGGGCTGGGCGATAAAACGATAACGATATATATCGCGATAGACAAGAGATCGATATCAATAAAAAATGTGTTCGATAAAACGTTCGATATTTTGTATTCTTGTTGGCCCGCCCAGCCCCCCTTTAACGTTCAGTTCATAGCGCCAGATCACAATAGAAGTTAAGGTTATCTTTCCTACAGAACGGGTCCATGTTGTTGTATTAAACAAACTAAATAGCCTTATGTTATTTATCTTATTTACACGACGGCATTTGATTTTTGTCTCTACATGATCGCGCATTTACAATGTCTCCTCACAGACGGGATCGCGGACTTCATTCATAAAAACGGACTTTACTATAGGGCGGAATTCGTCGATTTTTGGAACAATAAATCAAAAGTTGGTCTGTTAATTAATTCAGATCGCGATATGGACTAGTGTCTGTGAAAACTGAAATGCAAAAAGGCCGTTTCAATAAGAATCCTGCATGTTCCGTTTGCCTCTATATATGAATGGAGGAGACGCGTTTTATTTTCACTACACGCATACTGCACATGTGACGCTCCCGCTAATTTTTGGCCTTTGCATCTCACATGAACAGACAAACTCCAATAAATACATCTCCAAAGCTGCTCTGAGTGTCACTTTTTGTCAATTTTACCGTTTCATTAGTGAAACTAGCATCATTCATACTGTATACACACTGAAACTTCACGGCAACCTGTCAAAATAAAAGTAAGGTTTAACATGTAACAGAACAATATTAGTCTTGTATTACTTTGTACAGTATAATGTAGGTGTTTATATGTTCACATTTAAATAATTTACATAAAACAGTATATATGATAAAAAATAAAGAGTCACCACTTAATTGTTGAAAAAATACTATTATTATTAAACCTTTTTTTAACTGAATATAATTTTTCTTCTATGTATTAATTTTAACAGTAAAGCTCCGTTTATTTTTATTTTTAAAAATAAATCAGTGATTTTGCTTTCATTTGATTATCAGAAAAATTAAAACAAGAATTTCTGAGAAAAAAAAAGATTGTAAGGCCCTATTGTTCAAAATGTTGAAAGTTTTGGACTTATTTTTTCACTTAAATAAATATTTTAGTTATTACACACAGTATAGGCTAAAGTACCGGGAAAGAAGTAATGTTGGCTACTGGCAACCAGCAATCTGTGCAGAAATAAATATTATCAGCCAAGTACTTTGCAACAACCTCTGACCTGTGGTCAAGCCGTACTTCTGGGCCATACATTAGCTAAACCATTCACTTCATCGACAATGAATGGGGTTTGAATTGAGGATTAAGAGATAATTAAGTGTATATTGTGACTTTAGACTTATGTTTACATTTTAATTATTTGAGTTTTCCATGGTTGTTGACATTTCTGTCTTAATAACTGAGGGGAGTATGATCAGAGGCAGGTTAAGTTTAAAATAAAAATGCTTGAGTGTAATATATTTTTCTCCTGGTCCTTATTTTAAATGGGTCATAAAAATATCAATAATTATCGATATCGACCGATATGAAACACTGATATCATGATACAGTTTTCAGCCATATCGCCCAGCCCTAATATAAAATTAAGAAACCAAAACAAAGCGAAACTAAAAATAGCAGGCGTTGGGCTCACGTACCTCTGTAATTCGGCACAAATCCAAGTGTTTCCATATTCCCAATGTATTTGAATGATAAACTGTTATTTATAATGTATACTAGGCTTTGTACTGTACGTTTCTTATGTCGATGGAAAAAAATATATTCTTTTGTTTTTTGTTCCAAGCTCTGTTCGTTATGGTAAAACCATGAAAAAGGCATATTTGGTGTAGCTTATTTAATCTAATTTAATTAAAATTATTTTGATTTTTTTCTGCTGTTTTTGTATGCCTCATTTATTAATGTAAACAAACTAGTTTGTGTAATTCGTTTGGAGTTCACTGTAATTTGTATTGTGATCGCTAACAACTTCCTTGTTATTATTTCCTCATAATAATAATAATAATAATAAAATAAGTAAAGATGCGGAAATTGAAAGCATGCGTTTCATCTGGCTATATAGTGTGATTCAGTGTGGTTTTCGCGAGCGGGTTGCTGCTGCGGCGGGGCGGAGGATCGCGATGCCGGCTCAGCATCATGATGTCTATGGGCCATCGGCGATGTACGATGGCATCGTCTATCAACCCGACCCTAATCTAAGCCAAACAAGTTTATCTTATAGTCTCATCAGACCACAGGACATGGTTCCAGCAAATTCATGCTCTTGGACAGGTTGTCTTCAGCAAACTGTTTGAGGGCTTTCTTGTGAGCCAGCTTCAGATGAGGCTTCCTTCTGGGACAACGCCTATGCAAACCTACTTGTTGCAGTGTGCGGCGTATGGTCTGAGCACTGACAAGCTGACCTTCTACTTCTGCAACCTTTAAAGCAATGCTGGCAGCACTCATGCATCTGTTGTTTGAAGCCAGGTTCTCCACCTGACGCACAGAACAAGTGCTCAACTTCGTTAATTGACCCTTGCAAGGTCTGTTCAAAATGGAACGCATCTTCGAAAACCTCTCCATGACCCTAACTCGGTTTCAGGGTGTTATTGAACCTCTAATAGCCTTGGATATCTTTGTGGAGAGCAACAATTCTCAACTAATTCTCAACTCCTTTCTCAACTTCTTTGCCATGAGGTGCCATGTTGAACATCCAGTGGTCAGTATGAGAGAATTGTACTTAAAGCACCTAATTTGAACTGCTCTAATACAAGATACACAACTTTGTATGGTCCTGTCAAGCAGACAAAAACATGAACATGATGAATAGGACATGTGGCTTTGCATGGTTAAACATCATACTGCTGTTATCTTAGGGTGTACTCACAAAATCTATTGATAAGAATTTATGGTAAACTACTTTAATGTTAATATGTCATGTATTTAAATATATTTGTAATTACCCATTTTAATGATGAAGTTGCAATTTAGTACATTTAAAACATATTAACTTGTTATAATGAATAACACACTACAGTGTAAACTATAATCAAGTAGCCTACTTCACATGTGCTTTAGTAAGTTAGTTAACACACAAGAAATACTTATTTAAAGCATGACAAAACATTATTAAAAAATAATATATCAAATGTACTTTTAATTTGACATTATACAAAGTGCACTTTTTAAGTACAATACAATTTAGCATACTTCTTTCTCACAAGGGTTCATATTTACAAACACAGATACGCAAACAACAACAGGAAATGCACACACGCAAATTTAGCTAGTAAGAAAACTAATTTGCAATGTATCTCTTACAACCTCTGTATCGGATAACATTAGAGTCTGTATAATGTACCCAGGGTTCCCCTGCCCACTTCTCTCAAACCAGAACAGTTTGACCTCGTGTCAGGCTCCCTTGTCCTTAAACTAGACCTATCGGGCCTTTATTCCTCCTCAGCACCTGGTGTCCACGGACATGACAGACCTCTGACTGCAGGATCTGACTGACATGTGTTTCTCCTGACAAACAAACACAGCTGTGTGAGGAACACAAGACTTCAGGCGTTCACACGTTCACAATTAACTCCACTCCTCACAAACCCACAAACCGTCTCCAGAATCCGACACGACCACACCACACACACACAGTGACTGCATTTGATTCAGGTCATTTATCTTCTGAGGTTTAAGGCAAAATCAGTAGTTCTGCTTGATGGATTGTGCATTCTAGTGAGTAAATGTGTTGAAAAGACCTGTTTTTTTTTTTAAAGGTGGGTAAATCAAGGAGTTGAAGCCTTATTCTACTGCTGTACCTTGCAGAGTATTGCTCATTATTATACGGCTTTGGCTGTGCTCTGGACAGAGCCGGCGCCAGACCATAACTAACAGGGCACAGCAACAATAACTTGGAAAAACGAGGCATAAAAAAACCAATACAGTGCAAGCGCACACTCATACAAGTACACATGCTAAAGACACAATGACGCATGAGACGCCGCAAAAAAAACACATCAACTGTAGTTTCTCTTTTTTATTTTACATGAAAAATTATGGAATATTCAATGCTTAATATATTTTAATTATTCTTGATATATATTAAATTTATTAAAAACTGTGTAGGGGGGCATAACCACCTCTTTGGGGGGGCACGGCCCGCGAGTGCCCCCCCATAACGCCGGCACTGGCTCTGGACCTTGCTCTCAGTACCGGCCAGTCGATAAATCTCAGCCTCTCTTACAGAGCTGACAAACGTAAACTCTGCTCAGCTTTTCACTTCCTTAGAGATACACAGTTTCACTACGAAATGATGTAGGGACAATGATGTAATCCAAAGGATGCTAGAATTCAACAGCTGACCATAATTCACACACTTAAAAAAGTGAAACGACTGTGTCATTCATTTAAAGTGCATTTTTAAATTTGGCCTAATAGAAATTCATGGTTTTGTTCAGTTTGTCTAGACACAAATAACAATATTTTCAACACAGAAAACAAAGTGTATATATACAGTACAGACCAAAAGTTTGGACAGACCTTCTCATTCAGGTGTGTCCAAACGTTTGGTCTGTACTGTAGATATGAATTCAACTGAAAAAACTTGTGAAAAAATATCTTTCAGGTGGTCAAATAGCAAATAGCAAATAGTGGAGCTCTGCAGCCACCTACTGGTAAAAGTTATTTGTAGTTGTTGTTTTTTTACTTTTAAAACTGGATTTTCCAAAAGATGGGCAAAAATCTTACACTAAACCATGTGAAATTATCCATGTTATCCCAATGAATTAAAGTTAGAAACGTGGGTCTTTTATAAAGTGAATTTTACATAAAAAAGCAGTTTTTGTATAAAAACCCATTTAAAAAATATTTATTTATTAATTTATATATATTTAAAAAACATCACTAACCCACTGAAAACTGCACAAATGTTGAGTAAAAACTTTAATAAACAGAAAAATATACAGTACAGACCAAAAGTTTGAACACACCTTCTCATTCATTTGAATGAGAAAGTGTGTCCAAACTTTTGGTCTGTACTGTGTGTATACGGTATATATATATATATATATAATTTTCCTTGACACCAGAGTGTTCATGTGCAGAACATATACTAGCCTTACTGACAGCAGTTGTATTATTTTTCTGTTTTATTTTACATTTATTTTACAGTGAAAAAAAAAATCTTCTATACTGGCTGATTTTATTCAAGTAAAAATATTATTTAACATAACTAATTCCACCTAATGATTTTTATGTGTTAAATAAGAAAAATTCCTTTCCTAAAAAAGATTTTTTAAGACATAACATATGATGCATTTTTTTATATATCACAATGCAAATTTTTATATATCACGATAATTTTTTATTTATTTATACATTTAATTTTAAAAAATTAAACATTGACTAATAAAGTGTTCTTAGATTTATATTATATTAAATTCTACTTTTATATTAGAGCTAATTCAGCTTTAGTTTATGGTAAAATAAATTTTTAAAAGCCAAATTATTATATTAACCAACATTAAGTAACATTAGTTTTTACTTTGTATGAATGTTTTTGTCTTATTCTTGATTAATATTAAATCACAATTTAAGGTTTGAATAAAAATATAAAACTAATAAATACGGCTGTAACAGATTAAAAAAAAAATTAAGTTGGTCCAAAATATAATTTTTTCAGTTCATAAGAAATATGCTCAAAACAATCATAACATCATAACATGCTTTTCACAGCATTGGAACGTTTGTTTATTTATTTAATATTCAAACTAATTTAATTATATTTTTAGCTATTTCGCAATAAGAGTGTAGTTCATATTTTTATCATGCTGAAAACCATTTCTCAAAATTTAATGGACTTTCGGCTCAGAAAATGCAATATGATTTGGTCTGGGTCTGCTTATATTAAAGGGTTAGTTCACCCAAAAAATTATGTCATTAGTTACTTACCCATATGTCATTCCAAACCTGTAAGACCATCATTTCATCTTTTATTTTTGATGAAATCCAAGAGCTTTCTAACCCTCCATCAGTGGTTCAACCATAATTTTATGAAAAATAACAACTTTATTCAACAATTCTTCTCCTCTGCATCAGCCTAGCTGTCTATGGAGCTCTTAGATTTCATCAAAAATATCTTAATTTGTGTTTCAAATACGAACAAATGTTTTACAGGTTTGGAACAACTGAAGAGTGAGTAATTAATGACACAATTTTCATTTTTCACTAACCCTTTAATTAGTTCGCTTTTTTATTTTATCAAAGCAGCAGGTACCTTCAACCCTATCTTCTCACAGTCAAGAAATAAGCATTAGGATAAACCTGGTTTAATATTATAATGACATTGTATTCCTAAATCAGTTTCCATCTTCTCAAGACTGTGAGACAGAGGGACAGGCGGGCTGGACGTGGATAATCTGACAGAAGAATCTGCCTCAACAAAATCAGCGACTGCCCTTTAAAAAGGACATTCTACATTGAAACTCAAATAGGTCAGATATAGATCAGGAGCTGGAGCTTCTTCTCAAACTGTAAGGTTGCTTTCAGGGGAATAAAAAAAGTGATCCAGTCCTCAAAGAGTCGAGGAGGACCTGAGGGAGATCATGCCATGCTGCATTAACATGAAGGCCGTCAGTCCCTGGGCAGAGGACTTCTCTCTTTCTCTCTCTCTCTCCGCTTGCTGCCACCTTCCTGCATTTCTTGATTGAATTAAGTAGATATAGACATAATGATGAATTTATTCCACTGAAAATCTGCTTGGGGATCAATGACATCAATAGAACTAGACTACACACTGAACATATTCACTTATAGACAAAGCTGTGTATATTAGGTTTCGGAAATCCAATATGATTTGATTTTTATTTCATCAATTTATTTTAAAAGACAACCAATTGAAATTGCAAATGTGAAGAGCAACACTATGGACAGCATCAGGGCTATGACATTACACTCTATGCTGGTCTGTGGTTCGAACATTTGTTACGAAATCCATTACTGCGAAAGACTGAGTGTAGATTACTATGAGCATATACAGTCAAACCAAAAATTATATAGACACCAGATATCATTTTGGATATTTTTTTACTAGTGGGTGCAGGACACTAGTTTATCTACACTTTTAAAAACAAAGGTGCTTTAAATGGTTCTTCGCAGCAATGCCTTAGAAGAACCAATTTTGGTTCCACAATGAACCATTCAGTCAAAGATTCTTTAAAGAACCATCTCTTACTTACATTTTTATAATCTGAAGAATCTTCTTTCGCCTCAAAGAATCTTTTGTGAATCAGAAAGGTTCTTCAGATGTTAAAGGTTCTTCATGGAACCAATTAGACAAAAAAGGTTCTTCTATGGCATCGTGAAGGACCTTTGTTTTTAAGAGTGTATGTGGTAAACTCTGACATATTATACCCAAAAATTGTTTATAGAGTGGACTACCAGTAAAATTGATAAAAATGTGGGACTAAAATTATTCAGACACTTTGACCTGACCTAATGTAAGCTTTTTTACACCACAAACTGAACAAAATTAAGCATTGCTTGGTAATTGCTCAACAAAGTATTGATAGTTGTGTAAATATTGGCATACTGACACTTGAATATTTTTGGTTGATTGCAATCCATTACATACCTTTCTATCAAAGTTATCTGACATTATCAAGATGAATTTGTTCTGACACTGAGTTCTTGTCATATTTTATTACCATTTTCTAAGCTATAGCGAATAAACAGTGATGGACTGACTGTATATCTCGAATTTTTTATAAAAATATGCATTTGCATCAAATCAACTGGATGCAAAAGTATTAAAACAAGTGCTTGTTGCAAAAAAAATGTTGCTCTGTAGTCTGTTATATACTGTTATGTATATGTACTGTTATGATCTGTTAATTATATATATATATATATATATATATATATATATATATATACAGGGGTTGGACAAAAAAACTGAAACACCTGGTTTTAGACCACAGTTAGTATGGTGTTGGGCCTCCTTTTTTTGGCCAATAGAGCATTTCGTCTTTGGAATTGTCATATACAAGTCCTGCACAGTTGCCAAAGGCATTTTGAGCCATTCTCCTCTTGCAGATCAGGGGTCAGGTCACTACATGATACTGGTGTAGGAAAATGTTATCTGACTCGCTCCTCCAAAACACCCCAAAGTGGCACAATAATATTCAGATCTGGTGACTATGCATGCCATGGGAGATGTCCAACTTCACTTTTCTTGTTCATAAGACCACTCTGTGGGGTTGGACAATGAAACTGAAACACTGGCCAATATAATGTTGGAGGTTTCATGGCTATATTTTTGCAGCCTGGTGGCCAATCTTCACTGACTGCACATTCCACCAGTAAGAACAGGTGTGAAGGTTGACTATGTGCACCCAATGGTTCAGACATTGTACTCTGAAGGTGGTACCATG
>NC_133366.1:20007850-20119871 GCF_049309525.1 Garra rufa
ACACGAATCAGCTGAAAGTCTTTCTCTGTTGACTCATATTCCATTATAGTCAACGGCTCGTGTGAAACAGAGCCAGTAATCAGAGATGGCATAGGGCAAATCCTCTAAGTGTATCATTTACATTTAGTGGTGCAAACACACTTTCTATTTTGGTATTTTGTTACGTTTACACACACCTCGCGGAATCTGTAAAATGTTAATTTTTTTACCAAAATAAGAGAGATCATATGAAATGCATGTTAGGACTGACCTGACTATGATATTTCGCATAAAAGACGTTTACACTAGAAAATAATAGTTCAAAAGTTTACATACACTTGGTTCTTAATACTGTGTTGTTACATTGTGTTTAGTGATAGTTGTTCTTAAGTCCCTTGTTTGTCCTGAACAGTTAAACTGCTGTTCTTCAGAAAAATCCTTCAGGTCTCAAAATTCTTTGGTTTTTCAGCATTTTTGTGTATTTGAACCCTTTCCAACAATGACTGTGTGATTTTGAGCATCTTTTCACACTGAGGACAACTGAGGGACTCATATACAATTATTACAGAAGGTTCAAACGCTCACTGATGCTCCAGAAGGAAAAAGGATGAATTGAGAGTCAGGAGGTGAAAACATTTGAACAAAATCAAGTTGTGTATATTTTTCTTATTTTGCATTTTTAGCATTTAGTACTGCCCTTCAGAAGCTATAGAAGATACTCAGAAGTTTCCCAAAATTAAATTTAATGCATGAACAGCGGGCAGTTTAACTGTTCAGGACAAACAAGGGACTCATGAACAACTATCACTAAAGAAAAAAATCAACTGTGGAACATTCAGGTAACAACACAGTATTAAGAATCAAGTGTATGTAAACTTTTGAAACTTTTGAAATTCAGCTATTATTTTCTCTTGTGGACTATATGTAAACATCTTTTATGTGAAATATCGTATTCAGGTCAGTACTAAATAAAAAATAACATGCATTTTACATGATCCCTCTTATTTTGGTAAAATAATTAACATTTTTGCTGATTCTGCAAAGTGTACATAAAGTTTTTGCTTTAATGTTATATTATAGCTACTGTAACTGAAAGTGTTTCCGAAGTAAATTTTGGATAGATGTAAACAGATAGATGTTGTTTAATCTGCCAGTTACACTGTTTTATTGACATTGCTGGTGGATTGAATAGACTTGTCTTCAGCTGCCAAGGCCCTCAGCCTCCCCGTCTTAAATGATCATAGGCATCTCACAAAGTCTATTAATCATTTTATTCTGTGGTCAGCTGCAATAAGCGAGAATGAGAGATGATTGTTTGCTGTCGAATACTGCTGTTCTGTATGGTTTGACAAGTATGGTTGATGTATTCTGGATATGCCATGGTTTTTTGCACTAATGGATGTAAACTGTATTTTGGGGTTACTAAGTGTGAGATACCAGGAACAATTAAGACATATTTACTCAAGTCTATATATGTGTATGAATCTGAAACAATGAGAGGACAGATAATATGGGTGTTTGAAAGGCTCTGTGATATAACAAAAAATGTTTGTTTTTTTCTGTCAGAAAAAAACAATTTAACAAAACAGCCACTGAGTATCTGTTGAATTTGTTTAGGTTTAATGCAAGCAGTTAAATACGAATCAAGTCTTGTTTTTCCACATTCTTTTTCACTAAATGAACTCAAGAATAATATTTGACTTCAGTTATATTCAGCTACACATGCAAATGAACAGTAATATCCACTGCATATTTTATGAAGTATTAAAATATTAAAAATGCCACATGCAACTTAAATCTGAGTTCATTCATCAAACTACACTGCAAAAAATGCTTTTCTTATTTAGATGTATTGTCTTGTTTCCAGCCAAAATATAAAAAAATTCTTAAATCAAGAAGGATTTTCTAGACAAGTAAAAATTATTGTCTTGTTTTCAGAAATAACAAGTCAAAATTAAAGGAGAACTCCGGTGTGATTTTGACCTAAAGTGTATTGAATCATGATACCGAGTGTGAACGTACCTTGCATATCTCATCTCGTCTTGCCCACTGCAGTCCGTAATCTGGGGTCAGTTAGCCGATGCTCACAACAGGTTGTCAATGAGAGTCAATAGGCCATCGAAGTAGCCATGTAAATAAATCACTGTTTTACGCCATTTACGAGGCACAAAGTAGCTCCACACTTCATTGGTAGACTTCCAAGGGCCCTGACATTTAAAACGAGACATTGACAACTCAGAAAAAGCACTGGTAGTTTATTTACAAGAAGATTTATATAGACATTCCCCTTAGTAAAATCTCCGGTCGCCACCATCTTGAATTTAGTCACGATAAGTCGAGTGACGAGCAGGAAGGAACTTATCAGGTTATCAACTTATCAGGTTGTAGTTTCCTTCCAGCTCGACACTCGACTTATCGTGACTAAATTCAAGATGGCGGCGACCGGAATTTGTCTTCCAGGTACTGTCTGTATAAATCTACTCGTAAATAAACTACCGGTGCTTTTTCTGAGTTGTCAATGTCTCGTTTTAAATGTCAGGGCCCTTGGAAGTCTACCAATGAAGTGTGGAGGTACTTTGTGCCTCGTAAATGGCGTAAAACAGTGATTTATTTACATGGCTACTTCGATGCCCTATTGACTCTCATTGACAACCTGTTGTGAGCATCGGCTAACTGACCCCAGATTTCGGACTGCAGTGGACAAGACGAGATGAGATATGCAAGGTACGTTCACACTCGGTATCATGATTCAATACACTTTAGGTCAAAATCACACCGGAGTTCTCCTTTAAGTGAGTTTTTGCTTAGAACAAGCTAAATAATCTGCCAATGGGGTAAGCAAAAAAAAACAAACAAAAAAAAAAAAACGTCTGGGTTACGAAGGTAACCCTCGTTCCCTGAAGGAGGGAACGGAGACGTTACATATGGGAACTCGCCTGAGAGTCCAATCATCTCTGAGCCTTATTCAAAAGGCCAATGAACATTGGCGAGTGGTATTTGCATGCCAAGCCACTCCCCCGTACATACGGGTATATAAGAGGGCGGCTTGCAACCACTTATTCAGGTTTTTTGCTGAGGAGCCGGATCGAGCCGGCGTCAGCGCAACGGCAGGGTCGTGGCAGGGGATGTAAAGTCTCCGTTCCCTCCTTCAGGGAACGAGGGTTACCTTCGTAACCCAGACGTTCCCCTTCAGTCGTTTCACTACGACGTTACATATGGGAACAGACCCATGGAACAGGCCACGACCCTGACGCCGCGTTACGCACAACCCCACGTGCTGACAGGCGGACGTGTCAGCAGATGGAAATTGAAACGTAACCTTCCCAACGGATTCGGATTCGAGGCAACTCGAGGTAATTGACATGCCCCTGCAGTCGAGGTCCTGTCGAGGAGCCCGATGCTGCTTGCCCGTTGCACATGGCACCTCAACCCGTGGTGGGCCACGGGCTGACTAGGCGGCAACACTGCCATGCCCATGTCGGGACTCGATCATGCTGAAGCGGTCTCATATGAAGCAAGCTCAGCGGCATGATTGCGGCTGCAGCTGTCATATGCCCCAGGAGCATCTATATTTTAAGAGGGACCGCGGTCCTGTGTCTGAATGATTTCAGACACTACAGCACTGACTGCGCGCTCTTGCTGGTGAGGCGGGCTGTCATGTTGACCGAGTCCAGCTCCACACAGAGAAAGAGATCCTCTGCATTTGGTTGAGTTTGCTCTTACCTCGGTTGACCTGAAGGCCCAGATGGCTGAGGTGCCGAAGCACCAGGTCCCTCTGTTCGCACAACAGATCTTGCGAGTGAGCTATGAGAAACCAGTCGTCGAGATGGTTTAGAATGCGAATGCCCGCGACCTTCGTGAAGACGCAGGGAGAGAGGGACAGGTCAAATGGAAGCACCTTGTACTGACACGCTCGACCCTCGAAGCAAACCGCAGAAGGGGTCTGTGTAGAGGGAAAATCGAGACGTGAAAGTAGGGGCCCTCCAGGTCGATAGCTGCAAACCAATCCTGGAGACGGTTGCATGTTAGCATGCAGCTCGTCATGAGCATCTTGAACAGCAGCCTGAGAAGGGACCAATTCAGGGCTCGGAGATCCAGGATGGGTCTTAACCCACCGCTCTTTCTGGGCATGATGAAGCAGGGACTGTAGAACCCTGACTTCATCTCGGCTGGGCTGATTGCATCCTCCGCCAGTAGCGACGAAAAGAACCAAGAATCGGCCGGAGGCATTTTTTTTTTTTTTTTTTCGTGGGGTACCCCGAGGCCAATCCCCATGGTGGCTTCGGAGGAGCATAGCTGAGAGCTCGGCGTCCACCTCAGACGGGACATAGACCGCGGAGGGGCGCTGAGCCACCGAGACGTCCGCCTCACCCCCTGACTCTCCCTCTGACGCAGCGTCAGACATATCACCCAGAAGCGCACGGCAGGAAAGGCATCTCAAAGGAATGTCTTTCACAGCCGTGAGAAATTCACTCTTTTATCCCGGTCTGCCCAGGGAGGAGTGCGGCACCACTGTGTACTCAGATGAGGCTGAACGCTGGTATGCAGAGGCTTCTTAAAGCCGTGAAAAGGGCGGCCCGCAGGATCCCGCTGGTGGCTGCCAAAATGTGACCCTGGACCACAAAACCAGTCATAAGGTTACATTTTACAAAACTGAGATATATACATCACATGAAAGCTCAATAAATAAGCTTTCTATTGATGTATGGTTTGTTATGATAGGACAATATTTGACCGAGATACATCTATTTGAAAATCTGAAATCTAAGGGTGCAAAAAATCAAAATACTGAGAAAATCACCTCTAAAGTTGTCCAAATTAAGTTCTTAACAATGCATATTACTAATCAAATTACATTTTGATAGGTTTACAGTAGGAATTTTACAAAAAATCTTCATGGAACATGATCTTTACTTCATATCCTAATGATTTTTGACATAAAAGAAAAATCAATAATTTTGACCCATACAATGTATTTTTGGCTATTGCTACAAATATACCCCAGCGACTTAAGACTGGTTTTGTGGTCCAGGGTCACAAATGCTCTTTTAGAAATGCTCTTTTAGATCGGCAGCACGCCTGCAGGGGGAGAGGGTGAGAACAAGCCGCCCTCTTATATACCCGTATGTACGGGGGAGTGGCTTGGCATGCAAATACCACTCGCCAATGTTCATTGGCCTTTTGAATAAGGCTCAGAGATGATTGGACTCTCAGGCGAGTTCCCACATGTAACGTTAGAACTGTTTTGGACTGTTTCAACAGTGTATATTTCTCTTCTGATTCATAATTTTCACTGAAAACAGTGACCTTTTATTTTAGTCTGAAGCAATGTTTTGAATGTTTTAAGTCTTAATGATGGATTTGTTTCTTACTAACGTACAGCTCTAGGCTTCACAAGACATTAACTGATAGACTGGAGTGATGTGGATTGCTTGTGGATTATTGTGATGTTTTTATCAGCTGTTTGGACTCTCATTCTGACGGAATACATTCACTGCAGAGGATCCATTGGTCAGCAAGTGATACTCAATTACTCCAAATCCGTTATGATGAATAAAAAAAAACTAATTTACATCCTCAATGGCCTGAGAGTTAATATATTTTCAGCAAATTTTAATTGAGTGAACTATTCCTTAAATGCTGTTTTCACAACAGAAGACTTATTTAAAATCGCTGTTAATATCTGGCCTACCGAGGCAAGGAATTATCACGAAATTTAAGATGCTGATATTGTTGTTTGATATTGCCAGCATAATCATCAAGATAGTGTAAATATTTGATAACGTGTGATAGCATGTGAGGACTGTGTGAAGATTTCTCTTGACCTAGTATTTCCCGTAGATGGCTGAATGCTGTGGCCCATTCCATTTCTCTGTCATATAACCTTAAACTAGTTACCAGGAATAGAAATATGCTGAACTGTGCTGGCTACATATTTATAAGAGCGCCCTGGATTCATGTACCACGCTCTTATTTTCTGCTGAATTTGGCCTGTTTGGACAGCTTTACTTTGTTGGTTTACAGTGTTCCACAGGTGTACTCACAAGGGCCAAATCAATCTTTTATTTGGACAGTTAATTTTTTCTTTTTATAACCACAAAGTTACTTGTTCTGCTAACAAGGAGTTTTTATTTGCTCTGGTCATATCCAGTGTCTTAATTTAATAATTAATGGCTGATATTAAGGTAAAAAAATGCACACTGGTATTTCACCAACATGTACAACTCAGTTTATACAACAGTTCTTTCTGTTCCTCAAATCTGATTGGCTGATAGGATTGTGATATTAGAGCGATTTCACAGTTTGTAATCGTATCACTCCGCGTGCGGAAGGCTACTTCTTACAGCGAGTGTCATTGCAGATGCCCAAATCCAGTATCATTTTATAAATATTACTGTTTTTGTGTAACAGGATGTAATTTTAAGAGGTTTTCCTGAGAATGTACTTGTTTATATGTCAAATATTAAAGATAACATCTATTTGACAATTTGCGTCAATGTTTTCGAACATGAGAGCTCCGGATCGTCAGCAATTTTTCTAGACTCATGAACCCGCACGAGAGAAGCCTCAGATCAGCCAGATCTTCTGGAATTTACAGCTGGCTTTAGATATAATTAATTTTGAGCAAATCTAACAGGCAGTCTTTGGTCTCATTAATCTATTATTTGTTCCAGAGCAAGTCGGTTTGACAAAATCTCATGATGTTTATGTAAATTCAATGCTGTATATCAGAGCGCCACCTATGTAATTTTGACTGAATTGCCTAGCAACTTTTATAATGGCTGTTGTTTAATAAAAAATGTTTATTAAATAGTATTATTCAATAAATAATAGTTGTATTTTAAAGTGTTTAGTATTAAGAAACAATGCGTGTTTCCGTAATGGTGATTTTAGTTACATTGTTCCGCCTTTGTTCCGATAGCGACAAGAGACTGTTTTTTTTTTACGAGTCAGCAGTAAAGACTTTTATATTGAAAATTTTGGAACTGTTATTTTTTAGTTATTTTTAGTTTCAACAACAGCTTGACAAGAGCTTAACAAATGCGCTGAGCAGCGCTGTCATCAGAAATCACTCTTAAAGGTTTAGTTCACTTCCAGAACAAAATTTACAGATAATGTGTTCATAAGATGTTCATGTCTTTCTTTCATAAAGAAATTATGTTTTTTGAGGAAAACATTTCAGGATTTCTCTTTATATAATAGATATATATGCCCCCAAGTTTGAACTTCCAAAATGCAGTTTAAATGCAGCATCAAAGGGCTCTAAACGATGCCAGCTGAGGAAGAAGGGTCTTATCTGGCGAAACGATCAGTTATTTTCAAAACAAATTGATAATTTCTATATTTTTTTAACTCAAATGCTCGTCTTGTCTCGTCTCTGTGATGCACATGTGTAGTCTGTGTAATCCGGGTCAATACAGTTAGGGTATCGAAAGTCGAAAAACTCCCATCTCATTTTTGTCTTCAACTTCAAAATCATCCTACAATGCTGTTTTACCTTTTTTGTAAAAGGCATTTGATCTGCTGTGCATGTTCACTTTGTAAACACTGGGTCAGTACTTTTGCAGCAACGTAGAACAATTTTGAAGTTGGGGAAGAAAACGAGATGGGAGTTTTTCAACATATCCTAACTGTATTGACCCGGATCACACAGACTACGCATGTGCATCGCAGAGACGAGACAAGACGAGCATTTGAGGTTAAAAAGTATATAACTTGTCAATTTGTTTCGAAAGTAACCAATTGTTTCACTAGATAAGACCCTTCTTCCTCAGCTGGGATTGTTTAGAGCCCTTTGAAGCTGCATTTAAACTGCATTTGGGAAGTTCAAACTCATATGGAGAGAAATCCTGAAATGTTTTTCTGAAAAAACATAATTTTTTCACGACTGAAGAAAGAAAAACATGAACATCTTTGATGACAAGGGGATGAGTGCATTATCTGTAAATTTGTTTTCTGAAAGTGGTCATTCAAGCTACATCGTGAATATGAAGAATGAATTCTGTATCAAACACAAGTAATCACGATCACTCAGACCATCTCTCTCTCATAATGCTCTACATAATACAGTAAGCTTTTAACACAGTAATACAATAAGTTTTTCAATGAAGCAACTCAACGTTCTAAAGTGACGTTTTGGAATTAGTAACAGAGGCTTTGGCTCAGCTGATGAATTTTCAAACTGAGATTTGAATCTGGCGGAAGGAAGTAGTTCTGCATAAAAGAGGACCGTATGCCCATATTGCTCATAGACTATTAAGCTTTAATATAAAATTAATTTTACCTGCCATGGAAAATATTCTACCTTGTTTTTACCATTAAAAGATACTTAACTCGTGTGCAACTCTCAGTTACAAGCAACCAGTGTTGGGGGTAACGCATTACAAGTAATGCAAGTTACGTAATAATATTACTTTTTCGCATTACTTTTTAATTGACAAGAAAATATAACTTTTTCAAATAAGTAATGTCAGTTACTTTTCCTCTCATTTATTGATTAAAAGCTCTCCTGTCCCCATGTTGAGAGAAATTGTGAGTAAGATGTTACTTTAGTTCTAGAATAAATGTGAACATGCATTAATTCGCCTCACTCACTAAAAAAACAGATACAGTATTCCTCAAAATGAATTAAAACAGTGAAATTCAACGCAAACCTGCAATAATTAAATATGTTAAATAATACAAATATCCTTTATGTGATGTCTTTGCTGCCAAGCTTCGATGATCTAATTCATCCATGCTTATAAGCAAAAATTACTCAAGGTAATCTAACATTTGTTTTCCTTTTTTTATTGCTGAAGATTTGACATTTTGTCTTCTGTGGTCTACTGTACAGACGTAAATTTACTTTTCTCTAAGCCTGAGGCTTGTGGGGTAAAAAGGCTTTTACTTTAGCCAAAAATAGAACTTTTTATATTAAAAACAGACAAGCAAGCCCTATTCAGATGTATAAAGTAACGCAAAAGTAACGTAACACATTACTGTCCATAAAAAGTAACAAAGTAACGTAATTAAGAGTAACTCAATATTGTAATGCATTACTTTTAAAAGTAACTTTCCCCAACACTGCAAGCAACTGTATATAAAAGGAAGAAATTATTGGATAAAGTCGTTATTTTTGTTTTCTTTGCACACAAAAATAATTCTCATTGCTTTATAAAATTACGGTTGAACCCCTGATGTTGGACTATTTTAACTGTGTCCTTACTACCTTTCTGGAGCCTGAACATGGTAGTTGCATTGCAGTCTATGCAGGGATAGAAAGCTCTTGGATTTCATCAAATTATCTCAATTTGTGTTTTTAAGATGAACACAGGTTTTACGGGTTTGAAACAACATGAGGGTGAGTCATTAATGACAGAATTTACATTTTTGGGTGAACTGTCCCTTTAAGAATAACCATGCTGATCTCACTGGAAAACGAAAGTATTCTGACAAGGTGCTGAATTCATCTGATGTGAATCATAAAAATGTATTAAATTGAGAAAAAGTAGGCATTAAAGTCCACTCCTAAACATAACAGTGACTGAAAAAGCAATAAATTCTTTAAATGTTCATATCATCAGTGCTTCTATTCATTAATCTGTCGTTTCTAATAAACAGTGTTATGCAGTGCCTCACCCTTGCAATAGACACGTGCGTTATAATTACAACATGCTGTTTTGACTAGTTCTGCTCCAATGTCACTAACCCTGCAGCTGTCTCATAGAGCAGTCATGCCAAGTCAAGTGATGGGGAGGGGAGAGGAGTATGTATCTGTTGCTAGGTAACAGTTTCCTCATCCCCCCAACCCCAGATCTCCCATGTGTGAAGGTCATTTGTACTGCATCCTCTTCACACATCCATGTATGTAGCTCACAGGAAGTGATGAGATGCACTTCCAGGTCAGTTTGAACCGGGATAATGCAATGCATAATTTGGATTGGGTGCAATGGTGGGATATGGCAGATTTGGGGCATTTTTTCTTTACACAAAACACATACGATGACGTGATTATCATGAAAGATAAGGATAATTAAACGGTCTCATTATATAATTGGGATTTATCTCCTAAGCTTGTTCAATTAACACCACACAATTACCTGGACCACTTTGTTTTACAGCCTGAGGGAAGATTTGTGAATGGGATCTGTCTCTTTCTTTGCACCCTATCTTAGCTCTCTCTTGTTTTTTTTTTTTTATCTTATTTTGACCATATGTGTGACCCTGGACCACAAAACCAGTCTTAAGTAGCATGAGTATATTTGTAGCAATAGCCAACAATACATTGTATGGGTCAAAATTGTCCTTTTTTCTTTTATGCCAGAAATTATTAGGATATTAATTAAAGATCATGTTTCATGAATATATTTATTGTATTTGAGATTTGTACCTCTGCCAAACATTGATGATGTTGAAATCTCAATTTCAAAAAATTGACCCTTATGACTGGTTTTGTGGTCCAAGGTCGCATATTATATATAGTCCAAAACCTTGTTTTTTTAACATTAGAATTCATTCAAATTTTTGTTTTTATTCTTTCTTATTTATTTATTTATTTATTTTCTGATCAAAAATAGTGGCTTTCAAACATTTTTACCATGATTTCCAGAAAAGAAAATGTCATTCAGAGTAACAATGGTGTGTAAATAAATAAATACAAATAAAAAACAAGGCATTTTAGCATTCATTTATTTTAACACATTTTTTAGGTTTTAGTGTTATTGCACAAATAAGTACTGAGTAATATTAATTAGTAGTTACTATAGGATTAAAGTGTTGGTTCACCCCGAAATGAAAATTCTGTCATTAATTACTCACCCTAATGTCGTTCCAAACCCTTAAGACCTTTGTTCATCTTCAGAACACAAATTAAGAGAGCTGAGAGATTTCTGACCCTCCATGAACAGCAATGTAACTGTTCCTAGGCTCTCGGATTTCATCAAAAATATCTTAATTTGTGTTCTGAATATGGGTTTGGATAGGTTAGTGTTTGGTTTAAGGTTAGTTTCTTGTATGTACAGTGCCTTGCGCAAGTATTTTTTCACATTTTGTTATGTTCCACATAAATCTACACTCCATAAACCGTAATGACAAAAAAAAAAAAACAGGTTTTTAACATCTTTGCAAATTTATTAAAATTAAAAAACTTGATGATTCCATTGCATAAGTATTCATACCCCTTATTAACTGAGCATTTGAAGGAGAAGGACGTTGGCTAGATTGGTGACCAATAACCTGATGGTCACTCTAGTTGAGCTCCATGATCATATATGCAGATGAGAGAAACTTACAGAAGGACAAACATCACTGCAACACTCCACTGATCTGGGCTTTATGGTGGTCAAACTCAATCCTTCCCTCAGTGAAGACACATGAAGACACTTGGAATTTGCAAAAAAGCACCTAAAGGACCCTCAGGCAGTGAGTAACAAGAGTCTCTGGTCTGATGAACTTCAATTCCAAGTACCATGTATAGAGGAAATCAGACACTGCTCACCACAGACAGAGTACTACCCCGAAAGTAAAGGTAGTAAACTCAATCAAACATTTCTGGAGAAACCTGAAAATGTCTGCTAGACCCCATCCAAGCTGACAGAGCTTGAGAGGTGAAAAGATAAGGAGAAGAATGGCAGATAATTGCCAAATGCAGATATGCAAATCTTGTTGCATCATACCTAAAAAGACTTGAGGCTGTAAAGGTGCTTCAAATAAGTACTGAGTTAAGGGTATGAATACTTATGCAATGTACTTATTTCAGTTTTTTTATTTTTAATAAATTTACAAAGTTGTGACAATTCTGTTTTTGCTTTGACATTATGGTGCGTGGAGTGTAGATCGATGTGGAAAAAAAGTCATTTAAAGCAGTTTAACATAAGGCAGCCACATAACAAAACGTGAAAAAAATGAAGGGGTAGGAATACTTTCTCTGTTATTATTACTATAGTATAGGAAGTACATCCAATGTGCAACTACATCACCTTAAAATAAAGTGTTATCCAATTTTTCTTGGCCCCTCTTAAGGTTTTAATCCAGCTTCAATTAATCCTACTCCATTTCTTACAAATGATAGTTTACATCCTTAAAGGACTTTTTGATATTAGCATAATATCTCCTGCCAAAACCATGTTTCCTGGTGGGTATTTATTATGTTTTGCCCTTTTGGGATTCGTGCTAACAGCTGGGCCTGGGGAAACGAATTCCCAGAGCAATATGGTAGCTCACAGGTTCAATATTGTGTGTGCTCACATACATGTGATTTGCTGCATATTAATGACCAACATTTCATAGTCAGATTTTAGTATGCTGCCTTGAAAGGAGATGCAAAATCAGAGACAATATCGCTTTGATGAAACTTCAAGAGCCCTACATTGTGACTCATTACACTCTCAGACGCAGATTACCCATCTTATTCCTCCCATCACCCACCTCTCCCACACCCACTCTTCTCTCAAGAGTACACTCTTTAGTGTTTTGTCATCGCCACAGCATGGCGACGCTGAAGTCAACGATGTGACTGTGAGCGCACGCAGTGCATGTTGGGAGCTCAGGCCAGATTCCTGAGGAGGCAATGGGAACGAGAGGCTGTCATCGAGAGAGATGTTACGTAAAGCCTCTTGCAGCACCATGTTTAACCCAGTTCTGCTACGTGATGCGGATCTACTGCACACCAAACCACTACAGTCCTCAAGCTCACTAAGTAAAGCAGTGTTTCACAGCAATGCCTTGGAAGAACCATTGTAGGTACCTAAAGAAGCTTTTAGTGCAGAACAGTTCTTAAAAGAACCATTTTTAATGTTAATATACTTAAATGCAATATTATTAGTAGTTGGCAATGTCCACAGCTGTGTAGAAACTAGGGTTGGGACGATAGACGATGCCATCGTCCATCGGCGATGGCCAAAAGACATCACGATGCTGAGCCGGCATCGCGATCCTCCGCCCCGCCCCCGCAGCGCCCCGCCCTGCCCCCGCCGCAGCAGCAACCCGCTCACGGAAAACACACACTAAATCCCTTTAATGCATGCTTTCAATTTCTGCATCTTTACTTATTTTATTATTATTATTATGAGGAAATAATCACAAGGAAGTTGTTAGTGATCACAATACAAATTACAGTTAACTCCTAACGAATTACATGAAACCCTTGTCAAAAAATCCTATAGGATTTCAATAGGAATTCTCTATAGGATTCCAGTTAGAATTTCTATCATATTTTGGAACCGTTCCTAAAGGATTCCATTAGGAATTGTCTAATAGGATTTTCTTATACAAGTCATAAATATCCTGTAGGATAATTTCTATGGGATTTTAATGGGTTTTCTTTTAAAGCATCTTTCAAAAGTTTTGAAGAATCCTAAAAGGTACACTTTTTATTGTTTATATTAGTTTAGTGTCTTGCAGTTTACTTTAACTCACCTTAATATACATTCAAATAGGAATCCTCTACAAATCCTAAAGGATTCCACTAGGAATCTTCTACAGGATTCAAATCAGAATTTCTATCATATTTTGGAACCGTTCCTAAAGGATTCCATTAGGAATTGTCTTATAGGATTTTCTTATAGGACAAGACATACATATCCTGTAGGATAGTTTCTACAGGATTTAAAGGGGATCCTGTTTTAAGACTATTCATATCAAATCCTATAGAAATGGTTCCAAAATATGATAGAAAGTCCAATAACAATCCTGTACAAGTTTATCAGAATCCTTTAGGATTTTTTGATAAGCAACAGACAATGAACAACGTCTACATCAAGGCAATGTAAACCACAAACTGCAAGTACTATCTGTTAGCAAAACAAGAAGTGGAAAAGAGCACATTTAGATTAAAAAAAAAGTTCCCATAAGACATGAACAAGCATCCAATTTGATCCCATAAAAAAATCCTTTAAGAATGATCCTACAGAATATTTCTTTTTTATAAGAATATTCCTATTGAAATCCTATAGGAATGGTTCCAAAATATGATAGAAATTCCAATAAGAATCCTGTACAAAATTCTTATTTGAATCCTTTAGGATTTTTTTGTCAAGACATAAATATTCAGTAGGATGGTTTCTATGGGATTTTTATGGGATCAAATTGGATGCCTGTTCTTTTTGTAATCTAGAAGTGCACTTTTCACTGTTTTTGTTTTACTATCAAATAGTGCTTGCAGTTTGCTGTTTACATCACCTTGTTCACTAACATTGTAAACAACATTGTGAGCTGATTTGTGCAGCACACAGCCTTAGTGCAAACACATACACACTCTCTCTCTCTCTCTCTCTCTCTCTCACACACACACACACACACACACACACACAGTATGTAGCACTGTCCTTCAATGCAAATACTCCACTGGACCAGGTCTAGACTTGAGTGAGGGAGGTAGATATAAAAATTAGAGGACACCAGAAGTTGGAATGAAAAATAACACTTTACTGTGACAATAAATAAATAAATAAATAACATAACATAACCAAACAAAAGAAACAAAGCACAGTCTAAATTAGTAGTAGTTTAATTTAGCAAATTCACCTGGGCTGGATGATTAGTTAATAATAGTTAGGATTAAATCTAAAATAATTAAATCCTAAATCTAAATGTCTTTTTTCTGTAACGTTAGTAACCACTGATCTATTTTTTTCTTCACAAGAAAAATAACAACATTGTTGTTCTCAAGACAAAGCAAATAGACATCACAACATTATTTCCTTCATTTTTATTAAAACATTTGAAAAGGGAGAAATTAAGACTGCTGTCTTTTATAGTGTTCACTAGCCTAATCACACACCAGTAGCTTCTGCCAACAACGTGCGCTATTTGCACTTAAAGTATAGTGACGCTACACAAAGCCGTAAAGCACAATATTAATTAAAACAGCTACAAATGGTGGCAGAATAGTCACTACTCCAATGTTTTAGACAATGAAAATTAGTACCATAAACATATAACGTTATGACTATCGTTTATAATACCAGTTATACAGATTCATAGCTTTTGACACGTAACGTTAACTGCAGACTCCTGTGCTAATCAGCAGATACAATCAAACACGAGTTCAACAACTCACCAAGACCACCCAAATTTGTTGGTTTAGGATGCAGACCAGATAAATGTTACTATTTCATCATTTTTGGCGTCTTTGAAATCAAATTTGAACAAGTTAAACACCGCTAATCACTTGCTGCTTTTCCTCTTTGACCGTTATTTTAAAATGATGCGCGCTACAGTTGCAGGCGCGCTACGTTCGGATTCCTTAAAGGGGCCGCACCATATATATAGATGTTCGTGTTTCTGTGAATTCTTTAATATTATGAATTTCAATAAATACATATTATGTGTTTATATTTGTGTGTATTCATATAGGCTGCAATTTATTGTGGGTTACAGGTGCACACAAACATGCAGTGTTACTCTAAAAAAGTAAAATTTAAAAGTAATTAATCAACAAAAAATAAATAAATAAATAAATAAGATCATACAGGACAAAGTGATATTTCATTTAAAAATGACAATAACCAATAAGATTATATGAATCAATAAAAGATTCTACAGGACAAAGTGAAATCCCATTAAATAAAATACTGTCCAATAAGATTCTAAAAATCAAGTAAAATCCTACAGGACAAAGTGAAACTCAATTACAATAAATCGTGATGTCCAATGGGATTCTAAGAATCAAATAAATTCCTACAGGACAAAGTGAAATTCCATTAGAATAAATCAGAATGTCCAATAGGATTCTAAGAATCCAATAAAATTCTACAGGACAAAGTGAAATTCCATTAGAATTAATCAGAATGTCCAATAGGATTCTAAGAATCCAATAAAATTCTACAGGACAAAGTGAAATTCCATTAAAATAAATTGTAAAGTCCAATAGGATTCTAAGAATCCACTAAGATCCTATAGGATAAACTGAAATTCCAATAGGATTTTTTGACAAGGGAAGTTCGTTTACATTAATAAATGAGGCAGACAAAAACAGCAGAAAAAACAAAACAAGAGTATATCTTTTTTTTCCATCGAAATACGAATGTACAATACAAAGCCTAGTTGGAACACTTGGATTTGTGCCGAAAAACAGAGGTGCGTGAGCCCAACGCGCAATTTTTAGTTTCGCTTTGTTTTAGTTTCTTAACTTTATATATTTTGTTTCATTTCTGTTCTGTTCTAAATACCTCTACATTTAAATCATTCGTTTTGGAGTCAGGGTAACTAACTTATAGCTATGTTTATAGTGTTTATAATGTTAATACATAATATTTCGCTTGATTTGGTATTATTTCTGATATTAAGCTTTCTCTCTAAACATTCCGCTGCTCATTAAATGCGTTTTGAGAGAGTGTGTTAAGCAGTAAGCAAATAATGAGAGCGTTATTGAACTCAAAAAAGCTGACTGGTCGAAAATATGTTAAGGACCAACATACATCCTCCAAATGCATCTATATAAACCCGCGCTTGCTCTTGTCTGGTCTGCACGCACGCACTGTAATGATATAATGCAATTGTTAATGCCGGATCTTTAAAAACAAATACCGGAACGCAAAAATCCAAAATCGGACATTTTCCAGAACAGGATCCGGCTCAAATTAAGCACTCGTGGACATGGTAGGATACAATTAATTAATTCGTTATGAATAAATTATTTAACAACAACCATCCCTCACCCCTGCCCCCCGCAGACGATGCCATCGTCCATTGCGATGTTTCACATTAGACATCGTACGATGCCAAATTGGTCGACATCGCCCAACCCTAGTAGAAACACTACACGTCTGCACACGTACCTATAGACTGAACGTAATATGTGACCCTAGACCATAAAACCAGTCTTAAGTAGCACTGGTATATTTGTAGCAATAGCCAAAAATACATTGTATGGGTCAAAATGATCAGTTTATCTTTTATGCCAAAAATCATTAGGATATTAAGTAAAGATCATGTTCAATGAAGATATTTTGTAAATTTCCTACTGTAAATATATCAAAACTTAATTTCTGATTAGTAATATGCATTGCTAAGAACTTCATTTGGACAACTTTAAAGGTGATTTTCTCTATTTTTAGATTTTTTTGCACCCTCAGATTCCAGATTTTCAAATAGTTGCATCTCAGCCAAATATGATCCTATTCTAACAGACCTTACATCAATGGAAAGCTTATTTATTATTGATGCATACATCTCAATTTAAAAAAAATTTACCCTTATTGGAGTAGTTCACTTTCAGAACAAATATTTACAGATAATCATTGTCATCCAAGATGTTCATGTCTTTCTTTCTTCAGTCGTAAGGAAATTATGTTTTTTGAGGTATACATTTAAGGATTTCTCTCGATATAATGGACTTCTATGGTACCCCCAAATTTGAACTTCCAAAATGCAGCTTCAAATGGCTCTAAACGATCACAGCCGAGAAAAGAAGGGTCTTATCTAGCAAAACGATGGGTTATTTTCAAAAAAAAAAAAAAAATAATAATTTTTTTGAGTGTTTGAGATTATGAAGTATATAAATTGTAAATGTTTTTAGAAAATAACCGATCGTTTCACTAGATAAGACCCTTCTTCCTCTGCTGGGATCATTTAGAGCCCTTTGAAGCTGCATTTAAACTGCATTTCGGACGTTCAAACTCAGGGGCACCATAGAAGTCCATTATATGGAGAGAAATCCTAAAATGTTTTCCTCAGAAAACACAATTTCTTTACAACTGAAGAAAGAAAGACATAAACATCTTGGAATTATAAGGGGGGTGAGTACATTATCTTTAAATTTTTGTTCTGAAAGTGAACTACTCCCATAAGGGTCATTTTTTTCAAAATTGAGATTCTGAGGTTTTGATTTTTAATTGAAAATGGTGTTGTGTAAACGCCCTCTTTCTAAGCCTCTATTTTTATCTCACCTTCTAACATACAGAGCAAGAAATATCCATTTATAACACCACAGCTAATGCAACCTTTAGAGATCACTTGTCCTATTTCCCAGCTTTCTTCTCACGTCAAAAAAAGACTTCGCAGCAGCTGTTGCAATGTGACAGGCACGACTGGGACAGACTCCCATCAGATTGCACATACGCAACATCACTGAGAGTTGCTAATAATGTGAAAACTGCCGTTACATGCCGCTATGCAATATTCAAATCGCATGTGTGATCAGCTCTAACTCATAGTTTTATGTTGATAAGTAGAAATAACATAATTTGTTTTAATGTAGTGTGTTTAATTTTATTTGCTAGTTACAGTTTCTTGTTTGCAAAATAGTGAAAATGATTTAAAAATAAATCCTACACCTAATTTTTTCCCACTTCATAACTATAGTACATGTATCCATGTTTGTCTTTTCACACACTTTACATAGGCTGTGATGTCACTGATTGGCTATCGGCATGTGTGTGTGTGTGTGTGTGTGTGTGTGTGTGTGTGTGTGTGTGTGAGTGGGAAGCAGCCGGTCTGATTCCTGTGCTCATGGGCATCATTTCCATGGTCACTGCTGTATCGCTGTACCAACCCCCTTCCCTTCAGCCAGTCCTGACAGAAAGGATAAATTATAATGGTTGGCTGTGGGGGAGGGACACTGCATGTGTGTGTATGTGCATGTGCGTTTTAGGACCGCATGGTCTGTGTGGAGATCAGGTGGGGGAGGGGTGGTGTGTGTGTAAGTGTGAGTGTGTGTGAGGTGTACCAGTTTATTCTGTACTCATGCCAGCTTCTGTAGACCTGTCTGTAATACGTATGAAAAAAAAAACGTTCGCTAAAAATAGCTTTTGCATGTTAGATTTGTTGAAGGAACTATGAGATATACAGTTGAAGTCAAAGGAATCTGCAAAACGTTAATTACTTTACCGAAATAAGAGGGACCATACAAAATGCATGTTAGTTTTTATTTAGTACTGACCTGAATAGGACATTTTCACATAAAAGACATTTACATATAGTCCACAAGAGAAAATAATAGTTGAATTTATAAAAATGACCCTGTTTAAAAGTTTACATACACTTGATTTTTAATACTGTGTTGTTACCTGAATGATCCACAGCTGTGTTTTTATTTTTTGTTCAGTGATAGTTGTTCATGAGTCCCTTGTTCGTCCTGAACAGTTAAACTGCCTGCTGTTCTTCAGAAAAATCTTTAGGTCCCACAAATTCTTTGGTTTTAAAGCAGTTTTGTGTATTTGAACCCTTTCCAACAATGACTGTATGATTTTGAGATCCATCTTTTCACACTGAGGACAACTGAGGGACTCATATGCAACTATTACAGGAGGTTCAAACACTCACTGATGCTTCAGAAAGGAAAACAATGCATTAAGAGCCGGGGGGGTGAAAACTTTTGAACGGAATGAAAAAGTGTACATTTTCCTTATGTTGCCTTAATATCATATATTTTTCATTTAGTACTGCCCTTCTAAGCTACAGAAGCTACAGAAAATGCTTACATGTACCCCAGAAGACAAAATAAATAAAATTTTCTCTGATTTTTAAATTCAAAAAGTTTTCACTATGTGTAAACGTCTTCTATGTGAAATATCGTATTCAGGTCAGTACAAAATAAAAAAATAACATGCATTTTGTGTGATCTCTCTTATTTTAGTAAAATAATTAATATTTTGCATATTCTGCAAAACTTTTGACCTTGGTATTTACATTTTCTTGACCTTTCCTTTGGAAAAAAAAAGTTGTGGCCACTGTGTTAGGGTGTTGACAGGGCATTTATATGTGGATTTTTAAGACATTGTTAGTTGTTTTTATGCTGCTACTGTATGCAATTGACCCTTCATAGGGAGTTTGATTGACAGGTGATCTGACCAATCATTGCACCTAATCCGGCATTTTTGTCTGACAAACAAACCAAACTGGAGAGTAGATTAACGTCTGTGGATTTGTACTTGAAAAATAATGTGTATTGGTGTTCATTCATGTTTATTTCATGCCATAACTAGTAAAGTGATGATCAGTTGATGTGCTGCTTGAACTGAGGCGCAACAGCCATCTGTCATGACACAATTTCTTAAATTACAACATTTGAAAGCGGAGACTTTGTTTCATGCCCAGAGTAACCTGTTCTGTCTGGTCTGTCGGTGCATCGTCAGTGTCCTCTTTGCTCCACAATGTATTTTTCAGTGTGTGAGAACATGATGTGTGGCGTGAGAGCGCCATGGTTTGTCGAACATAGCAACAGTAACAAAGGGGGGCAGGTCTTTGCAAAGGATCAATCGCTAGAACATTCTGATTGGAGAGTTACGTGCCAAATCTTAATAATTAGGATCAAACCCCTAATATTTTGAGCACTTCCCTTGTAAAAAAAAGAAGTACACTTTAGCACAGATAGAGTACTTATTATGGAAGTAACATACTGTAAAAGAATAGATTATTCAGACACTTAAGTATGTGTTATTTGCAGTTAAGGGGAGACACTGCAGGCAAAAACAGTGTTTTTTTATGCACCTGTCAAGTTTGAGATTTTGGGCTTTTTGGTGTTTCATAAAGTGTTTTTTCAGACTAGTGGAAAGAAAACACCTAAAAGACACTGTTAAGTGTTTCTTTTATACCACTTTATCTATTTTTGTCAATAGATTTCAATTTCAATCCGAATTTTTAAAGGCTGTTTTCTCAAAATGAGTTTTTTCTCCTACAATGAGCCTACAATAAATCTCTACAATAAATCTCTACTTCAGTAACCCTTTCACACACCAGACTTTACATTTTTATTCCAGTCTATATTCTGAAGGTTTTTACAGAGGGATTTGTTCATATATAATTTGCTTGATTTTATACAACATTTTATTCCCCCAAAAATGCTAAAAAAAAACAAAAAAAACATTGTTTTCTGTCTGCTCTAAGTTTTTTCTGAATTATGGAGTGACAAAATGAGATCCCCAAGACCCCATCTGTAAAAAACATTTCACTCTAATACTTCATCCAGTGTTTAGATTTTTGTACTAGAAATGTATGCAAATTAGTGCATGTTTCATTAAATAATGCCTCATTTGCATATTTCAACCTAACATTTTAGAAAACTTGTAATACAAAAAATGTTTGTAATTATCAATGTAACCAATCAACTGGGTAAGTAAGGAGATAACTATTAGTTATTTTTTTACCCTATTCACCTGCAGTGTCTCGCCTTAAATGAAAATGTATTGTCATTTAAATTTATAATAAATGCAGTTAGTTGAACTTTAGAGTGCTTTTTTGGCATACAGTAAGTGGGACTTAAGTACATCATTATTTAATGTCATAATTACTTTGGTTAAAGTGTACTGCTGTACTTAAATATATTTGTAGTGATGAAGATGCGGTTTAATATTTAAAATATATTAACTTTAACACTATGTACTTCAAAACCTTTAATTTGGCATTATTACAAAGCAGCACACTTTTTTAAAATTATGTAGGTGTGTACTTAAGTGTACTCACTTTAAGTACACGGAAGTGGACTTTTATTAATTAATATTATATTATCAATAAGTAGAGTCCTTAAAAAATATACTTTCGATATTTAGAGTTCACCACATGTGCACATTCAGTACAATTAAGCACAAGAGTAGTAATAGTGAAAGTGTCTAATAGTATCAGACCTAAATGCCAAATGTACCTTCTTTAAAGCTGTGCTCTGTTTATATAGTTCTAATTTTGTAATCTGAATGCGGCACAGATGAGTGTCTGAGGAACAAATAGACTTCAGCAGTTTTATTATCTGTGTGTCTATGATGGAGCATCTGCTGCTCTCCGCTCTCTGTTAGATCAGCTTTCTCTGTCCTGAGCTGATCTGAAGTGACGCAGGTGCAGTTTGCTTTTAGGTAGGCTGGAGTCCAGACACAGCTAACTGTATTTGTGTGAATCACAGTCCTCAGCACTGAGCTGTGATCACTGTGATCTGATAATGACTAGTTAATCTCTCAGATTTAGTCAGTATATTTTTACAGATGTGCTTAAAAGTCACAGTCGCCAGTACTATTTTTGGATATTGTTGCGTAGTTGGGACGTGTTGGCTTTTATGAGCTTGTTTAGTGTTGAGAAGTCTGACTCATTTTAGGGCAAGTCTTTCAGTTTAATTAAACTGGCTAACAAACACTGATTGGGCTCCAGTCATGACTCAACCAGTTTACTCTACATGTTTATTTTGTAGTCAGATATTTATTTTAGCGGTGTAATTTTTTATATATAAAAAAAAAACACTTTTGTGAAAAAGAAATGCATTTAAAGGGGTTGTTCACCCAAAAATGAAAATTACCATATGATTTACTCACCCTCAAATCATCCTAGGTGTGTATGACTTTATTCTTTCAGATGAATACAATTGGAGTTATATTCAAAAATGTCCTGGCTCTTTCAAGCTTTATAATGGCAGTGAATGGGTGTTGATATATTAAATAGTCCAATAAAGTGCATCCATCCATCACAAAAAGTACTCCACATGGCTCTGGAGTTCTAGCGGAAGCTAGATATTATGGTTTATATATCAATATTTTTCTTAAAGGGGTCCTATTATGCTCTTTTAGAAAGTCTTTGTTTTGTTTTGGGGTGCACTAGAACATGTTCTCATGCTTGGTGGTTTGAAAAACACATTATTTTTTCACATAATTTACATTATTACAATAGCTTTATTCCCAGGCTGGCACAAATGGCTTGATTAGTTCTGGGTTCCACCTTCTGAAAAACCAAATGTGTTGTGATTGGTTAGCAGTACCACTGCATTGCAATTGGCAAACAGCTAAGATGGCATTCAGTACTGCCACGCCCCTTTCCTAAAGCAGCAAGCTAGATTAAAGTGATTTTTACATTTTAAATATGGATATTTTTCTTACAAAAACACATCTGATCGCTTTAGGAGGCCTTTACTGACTTTTTAAAAACGAAATATCTCCCTTTGGAGTGGACTTTGAGATTTGTAACTTTGTAGATGTTTTTTTTTTTTTTTGTAGATGTTATTCCCAAACATACACACCACACACTGGCTAAAGTTCAAAAAGCATAATAGGACCCCGTTAAACAAATGCATTGATTGGCCTTTATTAACCTTCATACACATTTAGGATGGCTTGAAGGTGAGTAAATCATGGGGTAATTTTCATTTTGGATGAACTATTCCTTTTATTCTTTTGAATGTGCACTTGTAGTAGATTTTTAGAAAACTACTTGTAGGTAATATATTAATAAATTATTAATATTAATAGTATTAATAATTAGTAATATTAAAGGCTACTTAATTGTACTTCAGAGTATATATTTAAATTACTAAATTGTCACTTCATCATTACAAATGTGTAATTATAAATTATGCTTAAATACATGACATACAAGTTTCAATAAATATTACATTAAAGTATGTTTAGGTTTACTATAAAGTAGGGTACAATGGGTTAAAGGCACCCCCTAAGAAAAAATGTGTTTTTCACTGTGCCCAAAGAATATGATCGAAGAAAAAATATATATTTGTATTGAACATTTATGGAGCAACAGATTTTGTGTAAAAATAAGTTGTTTATTTTGTAAAAAAAAAACAAAAAAAAAAAAAACATAAATGTATGAGGTGGCAAGGGGGGCCTTTTACTCCACACACGGGGTAAAAAGGCCCATAAGCATGGGTTAAAGGCACACAGTATTGATACAAATACTTGAACTAAAATCATGTTTTTTTTTAAATAATGTTTAAGTTCAAAACAATCACTTTAGCAAAGTCTGTACTATTTTCTGCTTATTTTGATAAATAAAATATTGTAATTTTGTACTGTCCTTAAAATATGTTAATATTGTTACGGGTTGGTGCTGGATAGACGAGACGAGACACAAATTAACAACAGAAAGTCTTTATATATAAATCCAAGGATCAGACTGATCAGGAACATGAAATACATCCACACACGCAGCGTAAAACATGAAACAAAGACCGACAGAGTACTGAAAACTGAGATAGACTTTTAAAGGGTGTGCTAATTACTAAGACAGGTGATACAGATAACTCTAACAAGGACTAAACCAAAGCAGACAGATTAGCGGGGGGAGACAATGGGAAAAACCAAATCATAAACTGACATGACTATGACAAATATAAAACATATATTTTAAAATACAGAAACAAAATCATTTTAAAATGTAAAGATTCTGAAAGCATCAAAGGAGATCCCATAATAATGTAATATAGACATACAGCGCCGTTGTGCTCCGGGCGTCCCGTGTTCAAATCCCCGACTCGAGGCCCTTTCCCGATCCCGCCCCCTATCTCTCTCTCCCACTTCGCTTCCTGTCACTACTGATCTGTCCTATCAATAAAGGCGAAAATGCCAAAAATAAATCTTTAAAAAAATATATGGTTTCATTCTAAACATGGTAATAAGCTCTAATATGGACAGCCAACAAAATATCTAATATTTATCTGAATCTGAATCTAACAATGTCAACAAATGGAAAAGTCAGCCTTCTATGAATTATCGTGTTAATATTGTAGCAGGGGTGCTTTCTACCCCAAATACCATACTTTTACATTTTCTTTTGTTGTTTAAAAACTGCTGTTTTAATTATCTTAAACAACACTGAAATCATTCAGAAGACCTGTATCTCAAGATATATTGAATAATTTTAGCGATTCTCATTTGCTACTTAAATCTACATTTTTAAAAACATTAAATATTAGAGCAAGTAAGCATGGGCGTAAATCCCGGGGGGGACGGGGAGGACATGTCCCCCCCCATCCGAGGGTTGTCCCCCCCCCCTCTAAAAAAATATTTAAAAAAATCGCACTCTCTATTGTGAAAAATATATGTATGTATACCTACTCGTGTAAGTAGAAAAAACCCCCGCAAAAAATGCATTTAGAAACAGTTGAGTTCCCCCTCCCCTTCCTTACAGTGGTTTGGCCCACTGCCTGCTTTACACACACGAGTCAGGTGTGTGGCTGCGGCTCAATTAATGCTGAACTCCAGTAAATAGGGTATTTCATTAACTTTAAATAAAGCGATTTTCTTTAATTTAGTTGATGCAGACTCATTCATAAATTAGTTGCGACAAAAATGCTGATTACCGATGTAATTTTCCATGAATCTGCTATATTAGCAATTAAAACATTACTTATCTAGTTAACGTTAGCTTGTTTACCATAGCTTGTTGCATAATGCAATGCAAGACGCCAAAGCAGTTTCCCATGCATTGTTTTATTTGTGACGACTTGGCATAATGTTAACTTAACATTAACGGCCACAATTAGAATGTTGCAGGTATACCTCACTTCCCTGATGTCAAGAGATAAACTATCGAGCGTTAGTAGTAGGTCCAGCCTTTAGCCCTTTTGTTAGCGCGTCCGCCTCCCGTGCCGGAGACCCGGGTTCGAGACCCGCTCGTCGCGAGCGTGTGGCGTTTCATTTAGCTGTGCATTTACTAAATGAGCACTGTGTTACGTCCGAACAAACCTCACTATAAATAAAATTGTAAACCTTTTTTTGTTTTTGTTTTTATTGTTGTCTATCTTTATAAGTACAATTTGACTGTATTATTTTGCGTCCCCTTCAAAAATTGCTCATGAGAAATTTTATATTTATTGTCCCCCCCTACTGTTAAATGAAATTTACGCCCATGCAAGTAAGCACAGAAACGACTTTGCCCTGCTGCCTGTGTTTGCATCAAGGATCAAACAATATTGCACGTGTATGTTGAAAAGCAGATGTTTTGGAAAGTGCCATCTAGTGGTTTAGAGGAAAATAATATCAAAGGTGCCTTTAGTCCCATCATACCCTACACTTAAAGGAACTGTATGTAGGATTGTGGCCAAAACTGGTACTGCAATCACTTTCAAAATACTGTAGAACGGTGTTTCCCCTCCCGCTCCCCCCTGACTCGAGGTTGCCAGCTAAGATGCAGGAGTAGGCTGCTACAAGGAGCTTCCAATGGCAAGTGACGAGTCTTACACAGTAACTTGTTTTTCTTCTGTTAATTATGTTTATGCTTCACAAGAGATGTTTTGCGAAGTAATTATGTATCGCAAAAATTTACAGATGGCGATTAGCCAAATATTTCGTAAAGATGTACTGTAATACCACATGTCAGTCGGAACATAGATTGTTCTCTTACGAGAGGGAACGAGTACTGCGTAAGAAGTATCTTACGCTAGGGGAAAATCCTTTTCTGCGAGATATTGAAGCCAAAAATTATCCTTAATTTTGAAATAATGTAAAGCGCGTTGCAGCAGCATACAGACATAGGCGAAACAGCTTGCGCGCCTATTGGCTGCTCTGCGGCAACTGCAGCAGCCTATTAGAGCGAGGCCTGACGCGACGCCAGATCCAATGGGGGCATTTCGCGCCCTTTGCGTCGCTTCGCGCCCTTTTCGTAGCTTCCCGCCTAAAAGGGCGTGGTCTAGACCTATAAATATCGCTCATAGGCAGCTATTATCTGATTTTTCATCCTTCAAGCGAAGCACACGCATCGCTGGAGCCGGTTAAGAAGCCGCCGTTTGACTGCAAGCATCTCAGCGGGACGAGTAGGGCTGTTCGATTCCGAAAATTTTGGAGTCGATTCCGATTCCTGGTTCTGGAATCGATTGGATTCGATTCCAGAATCGATTCCTCACTGCTGTTTCGATTCTTTTTAGATTGGAGGAAGCTAATTTCGCAATAAATGCAGGATGTTAAGGTCGTATAAAGTTACCTTCTCTTAATATGAAGCTTCATTTGTAGTAAATAAATAAATAAATGAAAGAAAGATATATATACCCAGGAAATTAGTCATAACCCACAGCTCAGCAGTGGACATGCATTTATTGCATGAATAAAACAAGACGTGACGTGTATAAAATGACAAAATTAGCAAACTATACACTGAAACAAAATAAACAGAACTTTAACAGCAACACTGATATAAGAGCTATAATCTCGCAATAAATGCAGGATGATATAGACGGTTTCAACGGCAACAACATAAACAAACGTTACTGCGCATGCGCGCTTTTGTGGCCCAAACTTAACTTCCGGTAGACGTCCAAATAGAATCAATAACAACAGCTAAATCCATGGCTAAATCCTTCTAGAGTAGATTATTTTTTTAATAACAAGCAAAATATGTTGGCTGCGTAAATTAGACTGATTTATTAAAAATGCAAACTCATCCTTTGCCAGCAGGAGGTGCTTTAAGCACGAGAAACGAGGTTTCCCCGGTAATGGCTATAGACAAAGCAGCACTTAATTTAAAAACGCTGCCTTATGCAGGATGAAATGAAAATGACATTTTCTAAAGACAGTCTTTCTTCAGAAATACAGTGATATAAAAACACCCACGCCTCGGTTTGATTTTTAAACGTACATTACGTTTATTCAACGAAGTCTATTGGAAAATCAGTCGGTTTTTATATCGTGGCAGGTCGCCACAAATAAATAAATGTTTGGGAAACACATACCACAGCACAATAACCTGAGACCAACTTCATTACTCATTATTAGCTGCGTTTGTAGCCCGCGACACGAACCAGACAGATAAACAAACACAGACCGGAAGTTAACTTAGGTCCAGGCGCGTGCGCCCGATGAAACCGTCTATATACGGGCTCGTGGCGTACGTAGCTGTCAATCAGATGCGCTCTCGGCCACTAATACGTGCTCTCTGCGTTTTCTTTCAGAGTTATCATTGGCTGATAGAAAGATTAAAAATAGCATTTATTTAAGATGTAAACAAGATCAAGACACGTCATGATCTATTCTGTCGTGTAGCGCTCAAAATTGTGGACAACACACGAGCCAGTTCTCCCGTAAAATAACATCTGAATCGTATGATCTATCCGAACGAATCTTTTCGTGGAAAAGTATCAGACTATAATAACTATTAGCGAGCAAGATGCAAATTAATGGGTGCTTCTCAAACTGAAGGCTGCATCCTTAAACTCAGACGAGTTTAGTAATTTTTATTACGTTTATTTTCGTCAATCGACGTTTGATGACTTGCAGCCGAAATATACAGCCTTCATGGAATGCAGCCTTCCGTTTAAGAGGTAAGTTTTGTTGAACTGAAAACGGCTCTGAATGAGGAGTCGATTCCCCTTGAGAGGATCGATTCCAAACGTTGGAATCGACTCTCGATTCCCAATGCCTCGGAATCGAGGAATCGATTCTTTTTGGAATCGATTCCCAGCCCTAGGGACGAGCCACTGAAGCTGCTGGCCACGCCGCCTTCCGTGCCTACCTGCTGCGCTTTCCGGCGCCTATATCCTTTATAATCTACAGTGTGTTTCGCCGCTGCGATACACACTGTTTCTCTAAAAAGAGCAAAGCGTCTTTTTAAAGATGCCTCCATACGGCTCGTGCAGATGCCAATGGTGACTCTGAGGACTTGCCTTGCCTTCTTCACTGAGACTGCTCCCCCGCCCGCCGCGGTGTAGCGCCGTAAAAAGCGCCGTGCCCAGCGGGCCCCGGACACTTCCCCCAGCCGACAAAGCTCGCCGGTTCGCCCGCCTGCTTCATCGACCTCGTCAGCCTCTGTTCCGGACGTAAAGCGGCCGCTGTCTGCCACCGCTTCCATCGACGCCGCTGACGAGGGGGGCCATGAAGGAGGAAGAGGATTTCCGTTTCCCGCCAAAGCGGGAACGCGCATGCTGCTCAGAAGAGGCGATAGCAGCCCACTTATGTCTGCCCTCCGCTGGACGGCGTGCTAAGTCGGCCCTCCCCTCTAAAGCTTGCCGTCAGACGTCAAACCTGCTTCGCCGCGCTTTCGCCGCCGCCTAGCCGCGTCAGCGCTGCGTAACATGGTCTCTCACCGTTGCTGAGAGGCACCCGTGGTTAACGCTTTCTGACGTTTTTCTCGTCCAGGATTGAGTTGAAACCTGAGCCTCCGAAATCGTCCTAGCACAACTGGGAAAACGACGGTGTACGAGTCCCGCTGTTGCCGGACCCCCACCAAAGTTATTCGCTCGTCCAGTTCCAGGAAATGTGACTGTTCCAGTGTTTTCTGCAGCCAACAAACCGGCTCCGTCGCCCGTTTGCCTGCACACAAAAGTCGTTCCCACGGCTACACAGATAAACCCCCAATAAAGTGTATTGTCTGGTGTCCGGGCCACGGCCGATGGTGTTTCATGTGTCGTAAGAATGCCCACTAACCAGTGCTCATCTCTAACGTTACACACAAGCACAGCGCACATAAAATCGACACAGATCGATTGCGCTTCACAACCGGCCACGGCCGATGGTGTTTCACGTGTAAGAATGCCCACTAGCAGTGCTCATCTCTACACACAAGCACAGCGCACATAAAATCGACTCAGATCGATTGCGCTTCACACGTGGTAAATATGCCCGCTTCACAGTGGCCACAGACACCACATTATGCACGTCAAACGGTTTCTGTGAAAACGAAACCAAAAGTGCATTCGCTCTACGCAGGCGAACGTTGTTTGGAGTGTGTTAAATGTGCCCGCTGCCCCACAGCCACATCCACACACAGACATAATAGTTCCCGCTATCAGCGTGCCCCATGCCTCAAATATCACGAGCACGTTTTGCATGAAATCAGCGTGCATTCGCTCCATGCAAGCGAACGATGTTTGGAGTGTGTTAAATGTGACTGTTCCAGTGTTTGCTGCAGCCAACAAGCCGGTTCTGTCGCCCGCTTGCCTGCACACAAAGGTTGTTTTCACGGCTACCCAGATAAATCCCCAATAGAGTGTATTTTCTGGAGTCCCGGCCACGGCCGATGGTGTTTCACGTGTAGACAAAATGCCCACTCCTCCAGTGCCCATTTCTACACACAAGCACAACCTGTCATACACCCTGCGCGCATAAAATCGGCTCAGATCGATTGCGCTTCACATGTGGTAAACGTGTCCACTTAACAGTGCCCACAGACATCACATTATGCACGTCAAAAGGTTTCTGTACAAACGAAACTAACGTGTATGCAGGCGAACGGTGTTTGCAGTGTGTTAAATGTGCCTGCAGTGTGTTAAATGTGCCTGTTGCCACACAACCACATACACACACAGACATAATAGTTCCCGCTATCAGCGTGCCCCACGCCCCGAATGTCACGAGCACGTCTCTGGTGCCACAGCATACCGAAACCACTCCGTTAATGAAAGAACGGAGCGCGCTTCGTATTCAGCCTCTAGCTATTCATGCAAACGCATTGGAAAAGCTTCCAGGGGTCTCGAAATGGGTGCTGGACATTATAAAAGGAGGCTATTCGCTACAGTTTCACCGACGCCCGCGCCGCTATACAGCGCGCGTCGAGACCACAATGCAGACAGAAGCAGCACACCTGCTTCGAGCCGAAGTGGCGAAACTATTGAGCAAAGAGGTCATAGAGCCCCTTTCTCAAGCTCAAAGGGAAGGGGGGCTGTACAGCAGATATTTCCTGGTACCGAAAAAAGACGGGGGTCACAGACCCATATTAGATCTAAGGCAACTGAACAAAGCGCTGGTGAAGCGTCGGTTCAGGATGCTCACGACCAGAAAAATCCTCGCGCAAGTTCGCCAAGGAGACTGGTTCGTGTCAGTGGATCTGAAAGACGCGTATTTTCAAATACAGATAGCGTCACGTCACAGGCGATTTTTGAGATTCGCCTTCGAGGGCCAGGCATATCAGTACACAGTCCTGCCGTTCGGTTTGTCCCAGGCACCCCGTACATTACGAAGTGCATGGACGCAGCGCTCGTTCCTCTCAGACTGAAAGGCGTGCGCATACTGAACTATTTGGACGATTGGCTGATTCTAGCGCAGTCTCGCTCAGTGCTTGTACAGCATACGACCATGTTACTCGATCACCTCGAGAATTTGGGTCTCAGAGTCAATTGGGCGAAGAGCTCACTGTCCCCCAGTCAGAAAACTTCCTTCCTGGGCACAGAATTGGACTCGCTGTCAATGATAGCGCGGCTGTCACCACAGCGCGCAGCAGACATTCAGCGCACAGCGGGCTCGTTCCGCTGCGGCGCGTCTGTCCCGCTCAAAAAAAAAAAAAAAAAAAAAAAAAAAAAAATCAGAAAATGCTGGGTCTCATGGCCTCAGCGTCATCAGTTCTGCAGCTGGGTCTGCTATGTATGCGCCCACTGCAGCTCTGGCTGAAAGCGCGCGTCCCGCGTCAAGCGTGGGCGCCCGGTCGGCTTCGTATCACGGTCAATCAGTAATGTGTCACAGCCCTGAATCCGTGGAGAGCAATCGACTGGTACCAGTTAGGTGTAAGCCTGGGGACTTCCTCGAGAATAAAAGTGGTGTCTACGGACGCGTCCACCTCGGGATGGGGGGCTCTGCTCGAGGGCAGACCGTTTTTTGGCCAGTGGTCAGAACGGGAAAAGCTCCTGCATATCAACTGCCTCGAAATGTTGGCAGTACAGAACGCGCTGATGCGCTTCTGTCCCCAAATAAAAGGAAACCATGTATTAGTCCGCTCGGACAACATGTCAGTGGTTTCCTATATAAATCGCCAGGGCGGTCTCAGGTCCAAAAACCTATACAGACTTGCAGAACGCCTCCTGGTATGGGCTCAGCGCAACCTGCGCTCGCTGAAAGCAGCGCATGTGCCGGGGCTTCTAAACATAAGGCCAGACAGACTGTCCAGGAACAATGTTCCAGCAGGCGAATGGTCTCTACACCCACAGACAGTACAACTACTGTGGAAGAAATTCGGCAGAGCGGAAGTAGACCTGTTTGCGTCTCCGAACAACGCTCACTGTCTGGAATTTTACCCAAAAAGCAGAGACGCGCTGGCCCACGAATGGCCCCGCCGTCATCTCTATGCTTTTCCCCCCGTCTCTCTCCTACCTCAGGTGATAGAGGGGGTCAGGGAAAAAGGATGTTCAATACTGCTGATAACGCCGTTTTGGGAAAACCAGCCCTGGTTCCCAGCGCTGATGCAGCTGACGAGCACTGTCCCGTGGCCGATACCAGTGAGGAGAGTCCTTCTCTCTCAGGCCAGCGGCTCGATTTGGCATCCTCACCCAGAGCTGTGGTCCCTTCATGTCTGGGCCACCAGCGAATATATGATGAACTCCCTAAAGGAGTATTAAACACGATCACGCAGGCTAGAGCCCCGTCTACGAGACGGCTCTATTCCTCAAAATGGTCAGTGTTTTCGGGCTGGTGCGCAGCTCGCGGCTCGTCACCCACTAACTGTGGTGTGATGGAGGTGCTTTCCTTTCTACAAGAGCTGCTGGACAAGGGCAGAACCCCGTCCACGCTCAAAGTCTATGTGGCGACCATAACAGCGTTCTCGAGCACAACGCTAGGTCAGTCAATAGGAAGGAACGATTTAGTTATTCGCTTCCTGAAGGGAGCTAGAAGACTAAATCCCCCCATACCTCCCACAGTCCCCGTATGGGACCTTTCTGTGGTACTAGAGGCCATGAAAGGTGGACCATTCGAGCCTCTGCAGACGATTGATTTGAAATACCTGTCTCTTAAGACCGTGTTTCTGCTGGCTCTCGCTTCAGTGAAGCGCATAGGGGATTTGCACGCACTCTCTGTGAGCGCGACGTGCATGGAATTTGGACCTAATGACTCTAAAGTCATACTCAAACACAAACATGGTTACGTTCCAAAATCACTCAACACACCGTTTAGGGCACAGGTCATCGCGCTGTCAGCCCTACCGGTCAATGATGAGGAAACGGACGCGAGCCTCCTATGCCCAGTCAGGGCATTACGAGCTTACGTGTCTCGCTCGTCTGCTTTTAGACAGACAGAGCAGCTTTTTGTTTCGTTTTACGGGCGTCCCAAGGGACTGGCCGCGTCGAAACAGAGCTTATCCAGATGGATAGTTGATGCTATTGCGTTGGCATATGCTTCCAAGGGCATGCAGTGTCAGGTGTCAGAGCACATTCCACGAGGGGCGTGGCCTCATCGTGGGCGTGGTCGAGTGGGATTGCCTTGCAAGATATTTGTACGGCGGCGGGCTGGGCCTCTCCGTCTACATTTATAAGGTTTTACAACCTGGAGGTTCCCGCCTTACAGGCCAGATTGCTGTCAGTCTAGATGTTCAGTGTTGTCTGACCTGATGTTATCAGCTCGGAATGCTGCGTCTACTGAGCACAGCTCTAGGGTCGACAGTGAAAGTGATAGCACAAGATGTGTCTGAGCAAACTGTGTGATGACCCTTATTCTTACGTCAGCTCAGGCCGTAACCCCGCCCTGTATGTACGTTTACTTAGCGTCTGAGTGACGCTGCACTATGTGGAAGAGTGCGGCGTTGCCCCTCCCTCTTCCCCGGACTCCCTGTGAGTTCTATAGGTGATTATGAACTGTATGAACCCCGGGCTTTCGCCCTTGGGTCTTTGGTGTCAGATCTCAGCATGCACGGCGTTTTACACTGGGTCCCCTAGCGTAAGATACTTCTTACGCAGTACTCGTTCCCTCTCGTAAGAGAACGTACTCGGTTACTAACGTAACCTCGGTTCTCTCTAGAGAGGGAACGAGTACTGCGTATCTTGCCGTGCATGCGCACGCTCTGGTTGCTTTGATGATGAAAAACCAGATAATAGCTGCCTATGAGCGATATTTATAGGTCTAGACCACGCCCTTTTAGGCGGGAAGCTACGAAAAGGGCGCGAAGCGACGCAAAGGGCGCGAAATGCCCCCATTGGATCTGGCGTCGCGTCAGGCCTCGCTCTAATAGGCTGCTGCAGTTGCCGCAGAGCAGCCAATAGGCGCGCAAGCTGTTTCGCCTATGTCTGTATGCTGCTGCAACGCGCTTTACATTATTTCAAAATTAAGGATAATTTTTGGCTTCAATATCTCGCAGAAAAGGATTTTCCCCTAGCGTAAGATACTTCTTACGCAGTACTCGTTCCCTCTCTAGAGAGAACCGAGGTTACGTTAGTAACCGAGTACGTTTTCATACCCTGCTCGTGGTGCGATATAAAGCTTTTTATGAACGCATTTAGCACGGGCGACCGCAGAAAATCCACTGTGTAGCCTACGGAAGCAAAGTTAGCCAAACATAGATGAATCTTACCTGTCAAGGAGAAAATTAGCAACGTTGGCGTCTACCTTCAAATTCTTCTCCGTTTTCAGCCGTCTCCATCTTTCAAAGGCATCTCCTATACAAATCCTTGTTTTATTTTCGGACTTTGTCACGACGTATTTCGGATTCATAACGAGGTCTTTTAGGTTTCGTAACTTTATACATGTTTTATCCGACTCGTTCTTAGCTGCAGCTGTAACTAGAGCATAGCTGGCAACCCGTCTCACGAAACTCTACTGACTTCGTGATTGGTCGATAGCTGGAGGGTGGAGCCTCAGACCAAAACACAAAACGACAACAATAACATCAGTTGAGGGCTGCAACTCTCACTTTTAAATGACAATATCCTGGCCGGACCACTGTTGTCAGTGATATAAGTATTTGAAATGAACATGATTTCTTAATGTCTAGTGACATGTAAGGGCCATTTTATGATTAACTGACATAAATTTCTTACATACGGTTCCTTTAACCTTACCTCAAAGACAATAGACATAATTATCAAATTACATTACAATTAAAAAAACACTCCTTGGTTCAACTAGCATTTAATATACATTTAAACTGTAATACATTTTCATTTAATTATATATAACATGCAAATAAGCATCCAAAAACATATTCAGGTTGCGCTTAAATTTATTCTTTTGAAAAAAAATTACATAATAAGCCATAATAAGCACTCCTTAAAAAAAAGTATGCTGAAGTTTTACCAGTTCAGCAGTATTTAGGAATCCTATCTGGAAGCTGTCATGATTTTTGCAGTTCCATTTTGTGCTACCACCCAGTGGAACAGAAAATAGTTTTTAACCTTTGACTACTGATGGTTGTCTCTATTTTCTCAGGAGGGCCAGCGGTTAATGCAGGAGAAGCCAGAGCTGAGCGCGCTAGTGAAGAAGAAGCTGGAGGAGATCCGTGAGTGCTGGCGGGATCTGGAGAGCACCACACAAGCCAAAGCCCGGCAGCTGTTCGAGGCCAACCGAGCCGACCTGCTGGTACAGAGCTACTCCAGCCTGGACCAACGACTCGAGCAGCTTGAGGGACAGCTGGCACACGTGGACTACGGCCAGGACCTGACCACTGTCAACAAGCAGCTGAAGAAACTACAGGTCTTTACATTTTCCTTCACAGACGCATCTATCACCAGCTTCTCATAAGTTTAGAAACGCTTTGTGCATCAAGATGATGTTTCCTCCAGATCTTGCTTTTATTTTTGATCTGTTAGAATGCAGGTTTCCAACGTGTCTTTAATTTGCTCTTTCTTTCTGATTCCTGTGCTGAAGACTTATATTTTCTTTTCCACTGCTGCATTTACTGGTAATACGAGCCTCATCAGTGTCCACTGTATGAGTGTAATTCATGTCGCTGGTGTGGCTCTCCTCTCTGACAGCATGCCATGGCTCTCAGCTGATCTGAGTTCAGTTTTCAGCTCTGTTCCCACGTCACTCCACCCTCATCACCATCAGCGGTATTGTAGCATCTTCATTTCGCTTTCTTTATTTGCACACACCCTGTCTTTCATTCAGTTTGCTTTTGGTTGCTTCAAATTCCCATCAGTCTTCACCAGAATATATAGTTGAAGTCAAAAATGTGCATATTTTACCAAAATAAGAGGAATCATACAAAATGCATGTTGTTTTTTATTTAGTACTGACCTGAATGTAATATTTCACATAAAAAACATGTATTCTACAAAAGAAATTCATATGTGAATTTATAAAAATCACCCTTTTCAGAAGTTTACATACATTTGATTCTTAATATTGTGTTGTTACCTGAATGATCCACAGCTGTTTCTTTTTTTGTTGTTGTTTAGTGATAGTTGTTCATGAGTCCCTTGTTTGTCCTGAAAAGTTGAACTGTCTGCTGTTCTTCAGAAAAATCCTTTAGGTCCCACAATTTTTATTTTTATTTTATTATTTTTTTAGCATTTTTGTGTATTTGAACCCTTTTCAACAGTGACTATATGTTTTGAGATCCATCTTTTCACAATGAGAACAACTGAGGGACTCAGTAACTATAACAGAAGGTTCAAACACTTACTGTTGCTTCAGAAGGAAAAACAATGCTTTAAGAGCCAGGGGTGAAAACTTTTGAACAGAATAAAGATGTCTACTTCTGAAGGACAGTACTAAATGAAAAAAAAAGATATAAAAAACCTCCCATATATCGCAAAAACGTTTTTATGCTCGCATGAGGTGGTTTTTCAGGCAATTCGAAAAAATTATATTCCGCAAAATAGCAATGAAAACATTTTTTTTTTCACATTTACAGGTCACATTTGATTAAATATAGTCAAAATTCCACAAAAATCCCTTGCCATGACTTATCACGAGTAGCCTAGAATCTAGACGTGCCCCTAGCGGCAGCAAATTACATTTGCTTCCAAGGGCAGTCTAGTAACTCTCCGTTCACTTGAGATTTCCAAAAATCCAAAATCGACCGGGCCAATCACGAGTCGGTGGGCGGGTTTAACATGATGGCGACTGACCTGCGACAATAAGTTCTGTCAGATGTTCTCTGGTTCCGTGAAATATGCGTGAGAGATAGAGCGATGGCTGCTGCTAGCAAACAACTTTCTCTCGAATCGGCTTTGGCCGCCACTCTGAAAGACTTGAAGTTAAGCTTTTCTCTGAGAAAATAACAAGAAACTGCACTGAGGTCGTTCTTACAAAAGAAGGATGTATTTGGAGTTGACTACGTCACTATCTTCGTTGCTCTGATTGGTCGTAGCGCTATCCTATTGCATGGAGAGGGAGTTTGAAAGACAACCGTTTATCCCACCCCTCCGGTTGAGCGCTGTCTATGGAGAGTGCCCAGACCCTACATTTATGTGGGTCTGGCTTGTCAGGCTATATCACGAGAGGAAAAAATTACATTTTAATCACATAACATGGGTTAATGGAAATGCCGTTTCGTACTTTTTAATCAACATTTATAAAATATTGCCAAAGTTTTGCGCAAATCTGTAATGGAAACACACCTACTGAGCGTTTGAACCTTCTGTAATAGTTGCATATGAGTCCCTCAGTTATTCTCAGTGTGAAAAGATGGATCTCAAAATCATACAGTCATTGTTGGATAGGGTTCAAATACACAAAAATGCTGAAAAAGAATTTGTGGGACCTGAAGGGTTTTCTGATCAGGACAAACAAGGGAATCATGAACACAAAAACTCAGCTGTGGATCATTCAGGTAACAACAGTATTAAGAATCAAGTGTATGTAAACTAGGTAATTTTTATAAATTCAGCTATTATTTTTTCTTGTGGACTAAAACATATTTTATGTGAAATATCATATTCAGGTCAGAACTAAATAAAAAATAACAAGAATTGTGTATGATCCCTCTATTATGATAAAATAATTCCCATTTTGCACTTTCTGCAAGGTGTATCTAAGTTTTTAACTTCAACTGTATTTCATCAGTGCATCATAGGTTTCAGTCAGCGCAGGCTGATCAGTCCTATGAACTGCGTGTATGTATGGGAGTGTGTGGTTTTTATTGTGTTATATTTCCTGTCTTTTTATGCATCAGCATATTTCAAATTGTCACTAAAGAAACATTTTGTCTTAATTAGCATTTACTGTTATTTAAAATTTAATCTCTTTAAAATATTTAAACATCTTTAGCTCTTTAGGTATGCCGGTCAAAATGTAACATTTTGTGCAGTTATTCTAATTCTAGATTCATTTTAAGGTTCAGTTGAATTTTTTTGTAATACTCTAAAACTAATACTGATGTTAACTGTGTTTAAGTCAATAGATTGATGCTTCTTATTTCAGGTCACATATTTGATTCCCATAATTGTAATCACTGTAGCCCTTGATATATGAGTTTGGATTGGTCATTTACTCTGGTTCACTTCACTTCTTAATTTATGCAACATCCAACCCAAATAATGTTTTTGAAAGAATCTCAGCAAGGTTGCATTTATTTGATAATTATATTAAAAAGTAATATCGTGAAATATTTTCACAATTTTTATATTCTGTTTGAATATATGTTAAAATGTAATTTATTTCTGTGATCAAAGCTCAACTTTTTAGCATCATTACCCCAGTCTTCAGTGTCACATGATCCTTCAGAAATCATTCCAGTATTAGCTAACATTTCATATTATTTTAAATAAACATTTGCTTTTTGTGCAACCACTGATACTTTTTTCAGAAAGTTCTAAAGAACATGTCTTTAAAAGAAGTTGTTTTTAAAAATGGCTGAATTAAAGTAATAAATTCTTTCTTAAATCTTACTGACACCAAACTTTTGAATGTTAGTGTATGTGCTGACGATATCTTTGCTATCATCATACCTACTGTAACTTGAGCTTTTTACAAGCACATTTTAACAAAATGAGTGAAAACACATTTTCTTTGGAAGTTTGAAATGTTTATGACGAAGTCATAACTCACTTCCTGTCTCCTTTGGTCTTTCTGGTGTTCTTCCTCTCCTCTTTCCCACTATCTATAACTGTGCTCCACTGTGCCGAACTGTGTATTTCTCCATCCCTCTCTCTTTGACGTCCTGTCCCTCTTTCCTGTTCTACACTTCAACCAATCTCTTCATTGATGTTCTTTTGCTCATTCATCATGTTTACTCCACTTCCACCTCTAACAGACGATGGAGTGCCAGATGGAGGAGTGGTATAAAGAGGTTGGAGATCTGCAGGCCCAGGCGACCTCCATCCCTCAGCAGGGGCAGGTCATGGAAAAAGTGTCAGAGAAACAAACTGGTGTGGAAACGCGAATTGTACGACTAATTGAGCCTCTAAAAGAGAGACGCCGTATCCTGCTGGCCTCTAAAGAAGTGCACCAAGTGGGCCGTGACCTTGAAGATGAAATTGTGAGTTTAGAAACCTCAGTATAACTATTAGCTATAATATATTTTGAAATGTGCAAAACATGTTTGTGTTTGTCTACAGTTGTGGATACAAGAGCGTCTTCCAATGGCCACTTCTCAGGAACATGGGACAAGTTTACAAGCTGTACAGCAACTCATGAAGAAGAATCAAGTAAGGCAACATCAAAAAACTCTTTATCCTGTGGAGAATATATCAGACCATGCATTTTCATTTCACCCAAAAATGAAAATTGGCCCATGATTTACTCACTCTCAAGCCATCCTAGGTGTTTATGACTTTCTTCTTTCAGACGAATACAATTGGAGTTATATTAAACAATGTCCTGGCTCTTCCAAGCTCTATAATAGCAGACAATGCTATTTTGAGGCAAAATAAAGTCAGTCCATCTATCATTAAAAGTACTCCATGTGGCTCAGAGGGGTTAATAATGACAATCGGAAGTGTTTGTGTAAGAAAAATATCCCTTTAATGCCAATTTAGGCTGGTCTGCCCTTATCAAAAAGAAATATACTTCAAGTTTATTTTATTAAGTATACTTACTACTAGTGGTATACTTTTAAGTGTACTATTTCAATACTCCTTGGGACTAAATTGGCCCACTTTCTAGTATATAAAAGTACACTTTTAAGTATAAAAGTAGTATACTTTGAGTACATAACTAGTTTACATATATGTTTCAGTTTGTACTGCAAGTATAGGTAAAGTGAACTTATAGGTATACTGATATTTTACTAATTAAATACTTTTTATGCATTTTTTCGTACACTTTGAAATACAGTTTCAGTAAAATACTAGTTTAGTAGTTTTATACTGCAAGTATACTCGTTTTCTTTAAGTAAACTTTACATCATACTTTAAGTATACTACTATGTCTCTGTTTGGATATTAATTTTTATATATTTTGTTATATGAATATCTGAACAAAACATCAAAAAATAAAAAAAACAGGGTATCTGCTTGTGAACAAAAACATTTTATTGTAGCTTCATGCATTCTTTTTTATAAACACTTGAATGTGGGTAAGTTTCATAAATAAAAAAAAATAAATAAACAACATTTTGAACAAAAAGCTAAAAAAAAAAAAGACTATTCATGATAATCAAAATGTAGATAAGTTGATCAACACCCTAAAGCTTGACAATCATTATTACCTCTTCATGGATCGACATTTTATTCCATAGGATTACACACTTTTACACATTATTAGTTTTATGTCTGATGATTGTGTTAGATTACATGTGGAAGCATCTGTTGTTTCGGTTTTTCTTCACTTGTGTTTTGGAAATTCTGTACAGAAGATGTGTAATGGCGCCCCTAGCGTATAACAATGAAAACACGGATTCTCATAGCACAAGTATAGCTCATATATTTAGACTTTTTCTAAGTATAAGTCAGGTATACTTAAATGTAATTTTAAGTATATTTCTGAGAAGTATATAAAGCACATTTCTGAGAAGTACATAAAAAGTAGACTGAAAGTATACTTTCCTGTTTATAGTTTAAAGGAAGTATACTAATAGCACACTTGAGCAAACTTCTTTTTCATAAGGGTGGTGCTGATCTAGTTGTTTTAGTAAGGCTGGAATATATTACAATACTTTTGGCAAGATTTTTGCCCTGATTTTCAGTCTGGACACATTTTTTTTTTTTTTTTTATATTTATTTATTTTATTTATTCAAGCAAATAGTGTAACAGCAGAAAGAAAAAAAAGAAAATACATAAGAATAATAATAGTAATAATAATAATTTATAATAATAACTTATATGCTTATATAAGCATTGATGCTAGTTGCTAAAAATCAGAGCCAGTCAGCAGATTTTAGACAGTTGGAAATGACAGATTTCACAGAAAAGCATATTGTGTGTGATGGGAACAGACTGATATTTTTGCGGCGATTTAGAACACATTGTTTTCATTTGTCATGCATCTTTGAGCGACAACACGCTTGTTTCTGTTTGAGTTTGTTGTGTTCAAAGCATGAAAGTGTGGTAGTGTGTGATACTTGGTTGTTTAGAGCAGGGATTCTCAAAGTGAGGTAATCATTTTAGGTGTGTATGATTTCCACAATGTGGGAAACATGGATGGAATTGCAGAATCCAGTCATAAAAATGGAATTTACTATAAAACGTACAGAATTTGGCAGATTTTGGATGAATAGATCAAACGTAGCAAGGCACATTTCATAAAATAAAATCACTATATGTGACCCTGAACCACAAAACTCTTAATATATTGATATAAGTAAAGATCATGTTCAATGAAGATATTTGGTAAATTTTCTACCGTAAATATATCACAACTTAATTTTTGATTATTAATATGCATTGCTAAGAACTTCATTTGGACAACTTTAAAGGCAACGCAATATTTCGATTTTTTTTGCACCCTCAGATTACAAACCTGTAAGACCTTTGTTCATCCTTGGAACACAAATAAAGATCTTTTTTATATTCTTTTTAATTCCACGTTCATGGTCTAGAAACGTACCAAGAACATCAACAAAATAGTCAAAAATGACAAGAAGTATTCTCATAGCTTTATAAAATTACTGATGTCACATGGACTGTTTTGTTGATGCTCTTGGTACCTTTCTGGGCCTTGAATTTACAAGGACTCGTGCTGTCTATAGAGGATCAGAGAGCTTTTGGAATTCATCAAGAATATCTTCAATTGTGTTCCGAAGACGAAGAAAGGTCTTACGGGTTTGGAACGACATGAGGATGAGTAATTAATGACAGAATTTTCATTTTTGAGTGAACTAACCCTTTAATATGTATATTTTAGGTACTTCTTTTTTGAGAGTATATATTAAAACACAACAGACTAATGTGAATAATCTGAATGTTCTGCATGTTTCTGAGTACACAAGCGCAATACTCGTAATCTTTCCCGCATCTGATCACATTTGATAAAACATCATATTATAATGAGCACACAGACATTTTAGGCTACTTAAAACACCCTATCCCATGTTGTTTTTGTCTCTTTGAGGACTCACCAGAAATATATAAAGAGATGGATTTCACTGAATCTGTTTCTCATGGTCATCTTCTTTCAGAGTCTGCAGAGAGAGCTTCAAGGTCATCGTGGACGTGTGGAGGATGTTCTGGAGAGATCAAGTGTGATCGCGTCCATCCGCAGTCCAGAGGCAGACAGCATCAGGGCTGGCATGGAGCAGCTCCATCAGCTGTGGGAGGTGCTGTGGACAGAGACTGAGCACCGGCAGCTCCGGCTGGATGTCATGTACCAGGCGCAGCAGTACTACTTTGATGCGGGAGAGGTGGAGGCCTGGCTCAGCGAGCAGGAACTGCACATGATGAATCAGGAGACGGGAAAGGTACCAGAGGAAAACAGAGAGGTCATGTGGGGGTGGGAAACAGCCACACTGGGGTGACGTTTCTATAGCTCTATATAGATAGTGGTAGCAGAGAGCCCAGTCAAACAAGTGAGAGAAAAATATTTGCTTTGTCATTTATTTTTTGAGAAAAATTATCCAGTGTTACATCTCTGTGCATTGCAAAAGTATGTGAATCTTTGCTTTCAGTATCTGGCATGACCCCCTTTTGCTGCAGTAACTGAAGGTAAAGTTTGTTGTAAATGCTGATCAGTCCTGCACAATAACATGTAGGAGTTTTAGCCCATTCAGTAGTGCAGAACCACTTTGTGATGTTGGTGGGTTTCCTCCTATGAACTGCTTGCTTAGTTCCTTCCACAACATTTTAATTGGATTAAGGTCTGGACTTTGACTCAGCCATTCCGAAACATTAACTTTGCTCTTCTTTAAACATTCTTTGGTAGAAAGACTTGTGTGCTTGGGGTTGTTGTCTTGCTGCATGACCCACATTCTCTTGAGACTCTGTTCTTAAACAGATGTCCTGAAGTTTTCCCTTAGAATTTGCTGGTGTAATTCAGAATTCATTGTTCCATCAATGATGGCAGGCTGTCCTGGCCAAGTTGCAGCAAAACAGGCCCAAGCCATGATACTAGCTTTCACAGATGGGTTAAGATTCTTAAGCTGGAATGCAGTGTTTTCTTTTCTCCAAACATAACAGCTTCTCATTTACAGAATTACAGTAAACCAATAAGTTAAATTTTGGTTTCATCCATCCATTAAACCATTCTCCAATAGTCCTCATGATCTTTAGCAAGCAATTTTCTTTTTGAACAACAGTGGCTTTCTTCGTGCAACTCTGCTATGCACACCATGGTTGCTCAGTGTTCTGCTGGTGGTGGGCTCATGAACATTAACATTAGCCATTGTGAGAAAGGCCTTTAGTTGCTTAGAAGTTACCCTGGGAACTTTTGCAACCTTGCAGACTATTATACATTCTGTTTTGGAGTGATCTTTGTTGGTCGACCACTTCTCGGGAAGGTAACAGTGGTCTTGAATTTCCTCCATTTGTACACAATCTGTCTGTCGAGTCCAAACTCTTTAGAGATGGTTTTGTAACCTTTTCTAGCCTGATGGACAGCATCAACTCTTTTTCCGAGGTCCTCAGTGATCTCCTTTGTTCGTGACATGATTCACTTCCACAAACATGATCAGACTTTGATAGATCCCTGTTCTTTGAATAAAACAGGTCACATACTGACATTTGATAGTCATTGCACTGACTGAAAACACATCTGCACAAATGGACTTTCACCTTTAAATCAACTGGTAATCCAAGAGATTCACATACTTTTGCAATGCACAGATTTGCAACACTATTTATTCTCAATAAATAAATGACAAAGGAAATATTTTTTTCTCACTTGTTTGATTGGGTTCTCTTTATCTACTTTCAGGACTTATATGGAAATCTGATGATGTGTTGGGTCAAATTTATGCAGAAATGTGGAAAATTCTAAAGTGTTCACAAACTTTCAAGCAGCACTGTATAAGGACATTTTAAGGACATTTTAGTTTCAGGCAATGACATATAGGTGGTTTTCTGGGATGCTGTGATAGATGATAACATTGGAGCAAGGTGAATGTATCTGAGCTGTGTCCTCTCTTGCTCAAGGATGAGGCCAGTACTCTGCAGCTTCTGAAGAAACAGCTGGCTCTAGAGCAAACCATAGAGGACTATGCTGAGACCATCGGAATGCTTTCTCAGCAGTGCAGACAGCTGCTGGAGCTCGGACATCCAGACTGGTAAATGTGCAGCAGAGATCAAAGATCACTTAACCATTATTATAAAGGAAACTGTATCTATTACAGTACTGTTCTAATCAAAGATTCATCTTTTGGCTTATCTGTTTTCACTTTTGAGCAATCACATTTGCCATTCTTTGTATTCCAGAGATAACACCTTTTGAGAGTAACTGATTTCACTGATTTTTTTCCTTTGAATGAAATCAAAGTATGTGTGTGTGTGCTTGTGCCTCAGTGAGCAGATCAGTAAGCATCAGTCTCAGATCGACAGGCTGTACGTGTCTCTGAAGGACTTGGCGGAAGAGAGGAAGTCTCGTCTGGAGCAGCAGTACTGGCTCTATCAGCTCAACAGGGAGGTGGATGAACTTGAGCAGTGGATAGCAGAGAGGGAGGTCATCGCCAGCTCCACTGAACTCGGACAGGACTTCGAGCATGTCACGGTCAGCTATTTCAGATTTATCTGTCGCTCAACATGACCGGCTGTAGCTCTTGTACTTTCGTTTCTTAACACTTTTCCTGATCCTCAGATTCTGCAGGAGAAATTTACAGAGTTTGCAGCGGAGACTGGGAGCCTGGGGCAGGAGCGGGTCACGGCTGTCAACCAGATGGTTGATGAGCTCATAGATTACGGCCATGCAGATGCAGCCACCATCGCTGAATGGAAGGATGGAGTGAACGAGGCCTGGGCTGATCTGCTGGAGCTGATGGAGACGCGAGGACAGATGCTTGCTGCTTCGCACCAGTTACACAAGTTCTTCTCTGACTGCCGAGAGGTATGGAGAAGGAAATGACATCTGATTAATTCAATCATACTGTCACAGTTGCTCATGGGGAATTTTTGAAATGCTTATACACTACCAATCAAAAGAATTGTAGTGTTTTTCTTAAAGAAGTCTCGTCTGCTCACCAAGCCTTCATTTGTTTGATTCAAAGTACAGCAAAAACAGTAAAAGTTTGAAATATTTTTACTATTTAAAATAACTGTTTCCTATGTAAATGTATTTTAGAATGTAATTTATTCACATGATTTTAAAGCTGAATTTTAGCACAGTATTCTGATTTATCCAGAATATGCAAAGAACATTTGTTGGAAACAGCTGATTGAGTAGATTTTTTTCAGTTTCATTAATAAATGGAAAGTTCAGAAGAACAGCATTTATCTATAAGTAGAAATCTTTTGTTACATTATAAATGCCTTTATCATCAATGTAAAGCATCCTTGCCAAATAAAGGTATTAATTTCTATAATTACAAATTATACTGACTTTTGAATACTGCTTTTGAATGACATAGTGTATATAATGTTACAAAAGCTTTTTATTTCAGATAAATGCCAATCTTTGGATCTTTTTTTTATTCATCAAAGAATCTTGAAAAATGTACTCAACTGTTTTAAATATTGATGATGATGATAATAATAATTGTTTCTTGAGCAGCAAATCAGCATATTAGAATGATTTATGAAAGATCGTGTGGCACTGAAAACTGGAGTAATGATGCAGGAATAAATTAAATTTTTAAATATATTCAAATAGAAAACCGTTTTAATTTTAAATAGTAAAAATATTTCAGAATTTCCTGTTTTTCCTGTACTTTGGATCAAATAAATGTCTTTAAAAAACATTAAAAATCTTACTGTTCAAAAACGTTTGACTGGTAGTGTACATGGACATCACATGCATCCATCTAGAACACCAAAGCAACCATACAGCAATGCATTAATTCTTTCCCTGCCAGCAAGTTGCCAGTCACTGCCAGCATTTTTGACCATTTTCACAATTTTCATGGCCTCCAGAATATTTAATTAAAAAAAAAAAAGTAAGAACAAAGCCTCTGCTTTTAAACAAAATGTTTTGTTTTAGCTTCATGCATTTTTTCTTTAACACTTGAATTTTCTCACAAAAAGCTGAGAAAATAGCATCACCAGTAGGGTTGGGTATTGAGAACTGGTTCCATATTACAAATTTCCAAAGAACGGGTATTCAATAAGACACATGCATTTCAATTCCACTTAACAATTCCCATGTTCGCTTTTTAATGTAATTTTTAAACTATTTAAGTGCAGAAAGGAAAATAACTTATAATCTGAAGCGTTTCCACATCTGACGCGTTTCCACTGCAGGAACTGACTTCTCTTTCACATTTTTTGACAGCTTTTTGTTTTAAGTGAACGTAAACAGGTGAGATCTGTGTTTGGTGTTAAAGAGATAGCTGTCCCTTACCAAAAAGTAGTATACTTCAAGTTTATTTTATTAAGAATACTGAAGTAAAGTTCAAATATATTTTTCCTGCTGAAAAAAATAGCTAAAACCAGCCCTAGGCTGGTTGGCTGGTCTTAGCTGGTTTAACTGGAAGTAGCTGGTTTTAGCTTGTCTTCCAGCCTGGCCAGGCTGGTTTTAGTTGGTCGTTTCTGGCCAGGCTGGGAAAGTGGCCAAAACCCCTCTAAAACCAGCCTGCTGACCAGCTACGACCAGCTAAAACCAGGCTGGTTGACCAGCTAAAACCAGCCAACCAGCCTAGGCTGGTTTTGGCTGGTCTTTTCACCAGGGTTAGTATACTTTATGTAGTAAGTATACAAATATCAGTGTACTAGTAGTATACTTGTAAGTGTACAATTTCAATACTCCTTGGGAGTAAATTGGCCCCCTTTCTAGTATATAAAATTATACTTTTAAGTATATCTTCTGTCTTCATTGGTCACCATTTTATTTCACAACGTTACACAGTTTTGATGCTATTTTATGTTTACTATTGTGTTAGATTACATGTGGAAGCATCTGTTGTTTCTGTTTATTCTTCAATTGTGTTTTTTCGGAAATTCTGTACAGAAGACATGTACTAGCGCCCCCAACCGTATAACAATTAAAACACAGATTCTAGGAGCACAAGCATAGCTCAAATATATTTAGACTTTCTTAAAGTATAAGTTAAGTATACTTATCATTTTAAGTATATTTCAGAGAAGTACATGATGCCCATTTCTTAGAAGTACATAAAAAGTAGACTAAAAGTGTACTTTCCTATTTTTAGTTTAAAAGAAGTACAATAATAGCACACTTAAATAAACTTATTTTTCATAAGGGGTCTAATAAACATGCAGCCTGTCATTAATGTTAATCAAAGAACAAAACAAATCATTAACTCACTGAATATCTGATTTGATTGTTACTATTTTATTACTTGTCTTTAACAATTTAATGTTTGAAATTTGTATTAGTCTAGTAGTTTTTTTTTCTGTGGTATCTTTGGTAAAACAATATGTAAAAGAAAGAATAAATACGTTTGACATCTAAATGTCAAATGTAAATTTTATCTTATTGGAATCAGAATTAGGAATCAATAAGAATCGGAACTGGTAAGCAGAATCGGAATTGGAATCAATAAAATTCAAACGATACCCAACCCTAATCACGAGCAAGTATGTTGCATATTATCGGTGAAATAACAGTCCTAGTTTTCCTTAATGCCCCAGGAAGCTTTTTGTGTATATAATTTGTTATATTACTGTGATATTTGTAGGGTAATGCTGAGGCATGTTTGTCCTCCTGCTGCAGGTGTTGAGGAGACTGAGATTAAGCTTTGTTTGTGTGTCAACTGTGTGTACATGATAAATAGGAGCAGTGCTCATACTGTGTGAAAGCTTAGACCAAAATGGCCTCATGTGTGGAATAGCATGAGTCTGTGTGTGTGTTTCAGGTGTTAGCGCAGATTGAGGATAAGCAGCGGAGGTTACCTGAGGTTCGCGCGTATCAAGGAGGCACTTCAAACACCAGCACTCTGCAGAGACTTATGCAGACTTTTGAACATGATATTCAGCTACTTGTTACACAGGTGATGCAACACATCCTTATGCAGAAAGTGCAAAATGTGCTCTAAAATACTTGATGATAAAAAAAAGGTTCTGTCATGACAACTCTGAGGGATTGGCATGGTAATGTACATGACAGTGTTAGTGTGTTTGGTCTTGGCGGAATAGATCTGCTACGCTGCTGCGGCATAGCAAGTACAGAGACTTGCTACTGCCAATACATCCATATGTAAGAAATACTGCTGCTGCTCATACATATAGCATACATGAATCACCCCATAGCAGATCTATACAGGTGGAGCTGGGGAAGGTGGAGGGTTTCTAAAGCACACTGCAACTGCTACAGCAAGCACTAGCCAAGTATTCAAATGTTGACCAGCAAACTCATTGGCTTCTGATGCAAAAATAACTAATCGGCTGCCCCATGTGAATAATCATGTCAGATTATATTTGATTTATCAGACTGCGCCATCTTGAGTTTCATGCCAGAACTTTGGCAATGCTTGTATAAAGAAGACTGTTTTCCTCAGGTAAGACAGTTGCAGGAAAGTGCAGCCCAGCTTCGAACAGTTTATGCCGGGGAGAAAGCAGAAGCCATCGCCATGCAGGAACATGAAGTCATGCAGACGTGGAAAGAGCTGCTCATATCCTGTGAGGACTGCCGAATGCAGATTACTACGGCGACAGACAAGTTACGCTTCTTTGGGATGGTGCGTGATCAGCTGATGTGGATGGACAGCATCATCTGTCAGATAGGAACTGGGGAGAAACCAAGGTAGGACACATGCTGGGACACATGCTCTCTGCTTATAGGAACTCTTTAAGGTGCATTAACATTGTAATGCATGAAGGTTTGCATCAGGTGAGCTGAAGAGCAGCCACCGTGGCCGCTGGAGTTACTAAAGGTATCATACCACGAGCACAAATAAGTGATAAGGTGGTAAGTGCATGAACCACAATAGTATTTATACATCATATTATGATGAGCATGATAGTGTCTATTAAAGGAGAAGTTTACTTCCAGAACAAAAATGTACAGATAATGTACTCACCCCCTTGTCATCCAAGAAGTTCCATGACATCTTTCTTCAGTCGTAAAGAAATGTTTTTTGAGGAAAACATTTCAGGATTTCTCTCCATATAATGGACTTCTATGGTGCCCCCAAGTTTGAACTTCCAAAATGCAGTTTAAATGCAGCTTCAAAGGGCTCTAAATGATCTTAATCTAAAAAGGAAGAAGGGTCTTATCTATTGAAACAATTGGTTATTTTCTTTTTTTTATTGGTATTTTAATAAGACCATACATAATGTACTTCAGTGAAAGAAAAGAAGTTACCGATTGTCTCAATATAAACCCAATCAAAACCCTCCCACCCACAAGACATTTAAATATAAAGTCAAGAAAAAGAAAAAAAAATAAGTAAATGAATAAAAAATAAAGATAGAAGAAAACTAAATAATAAATTAAATAAACAAATACATAGAAATAAGAAACGTTCCTCTCTCAAAAATCAGTCTTCACTCTTTCCAGAAGTTCATTATTGTGAGAACAGAGTAAGCCTTTGATGTGATCTAAGAAAGGCTTCCAGATCTTAAGGAAAGATTTGAGAGATCCTGAAAGCGAGAATCTTAACTTCTCAAGTTTTATACAGCAAAAGATTTCTTGGATCCACATATCATGCGATGGAGGAATGACATGTTTCCACTTCGTAAGAATGGCTTGTCTAGCAAAAACAGTAGTAAAGGCGATGACCTGGCGGGATGCGGCAGTCAAATCAGGTCTTGAGGAAATGCCAAAAAGTACTGTCAAGGGGTTAGGGGTTAAGTCTATGTTAAGAACATTACTAAGTGTTTCAAATACATTGGACCAAAAGTCTGTCAACCGAGGGCAACTCCAGAACATATGGAGATGGTTGGCAGGAGATTGCTTGCAGCGATGACAAGCATCACTCCTATCTGGAAACATTTTTGCCAGTGTGGCATTTGTTAAATGTGTCCTATAGAGCACTTTACATTGCAATAGATTGCAAGATTCTCTAACAGAAATAGCGGGGTCTACATTAAGTGCACTTATCAAATTGTAAATAACTGAAATTAAATGCTTCTGACTTGCACCTAAAGTGAGAAAATGATCAAGAGGGCATTCAGGAGGACGGTTGGGAAAGTGGGGAAACAGTTTCTTAACAAAGTGTCTACTTTGGGCAGACTGTACTTAGTGGATAAAAAAGAAAAAGACGCTAACAACCCATCTACATACAAGTCATTGAGCTCAACTAGCCCGTTGACTGCCCAATTGCGAAAAGCCCAATCAGAGCAAGAGGGGGAGAAAAAATGATTATTTATGATGGGTGTGTGAATAGAAGCCCTATGTAAACCAAAATGTTTCCTGAATTGGACCCAAATTTTGATAGTACTAGTAACAACTAGATTAGATGAAATTCTACTGACGGCTAAAGGAAGTTGGAAACAGATAGCAGAATCAGGGCCGGCCCTGTACATCTGGGGGCCCTAAGCTGGATAATTTTGGGGCCCTGCCTTGCAGTGAATACTAGTGGAGTATTGCCAGTAGCCAGGTTTCCATCCAAAGATTTTGTTTGTGGAAAAAAAACACAAAACAATTTAGCGCTTCGGAATTTTTACCGATATAGCTGGTGGAAATGTCTTAGCGATAAAATTTCTCATGTGTCGACATAATCTTTTTCCGTTTAACTTTAGCGCATAAATTCTAAATCCATACTTCAAATGTCACAAAAATCTGTTTGGAAACACTTTTTTTGTAGAGAAAAGGGGCTTTGCTACGTTGCAAGTTAAAATGTATTAATTTTGTTCTGAAGATCTTGTTTTACGTGGATATTGGAATGATAAGTACAACATTTTAAATTAACTTGTTTTGGCTTGTTAGTAGCTTTTTATATTTTTGTTCTTCTTGTGTTATGAGTATTGTTCCATTAAATGTAAAGGATTTGTTCTGAAATAAAAGGGGGAAAATAGCATGTTTTTCAATATGTTTGGCTGACTGTATTTTATTATGACAATGAAGCTGCGTTGTCGAGTTAGTAATGCTTAACTGCGCGCAGGAGGCGCCGACACGATCACTTGATTTCCCCCCCCCTTATAAAAGTGGAAACAACTTACAATAGCCTACTCCTTCGTTTGTGGTCATACAAGAGTAAGACATTGTTCCAAACTATTCTAAATATTTATTTTATTTATGCACATTCACAATAAAAACAGTGTGCTTTTGTAAAATCGAGCGCATCAGAAAAATTTAACTAAATTCTCTATAGGTTGATATAGGCTGCTAATTGTTTCACATTTTTTTCTTTCGTTTTGTTAATTCATAATTTATTTAGAAATAGATTTATTTGATATATAGCTGTATAATGTTTTCCTCCGCTCGCAGAAGCGCAGCAGGTGCGTGACCATGTGAATCCTCACAGTCTGTTGTTTATGCTGCTTTTTGCGTGTATAAAATTAATCCATGGAAAACAAATTTAGGTATTTTTAATGGGTCACAACCGCATATTAATTAAAATTTCCTTTAATTGTAATTTAACAATCTTGTAAGTTAACGGTTAAAAATGTCTTAACGACCGTCGGTTGTCAGGAGAAATAAAATAACCGAAATGAACATTCCCATTTCTAAATAAAAGTTCATCAGAAAAATGACAATAATACAACTGCTCCTGTTTATGATTATTGTTGATGATGAAGTAAATAGTCTATAACAAAGTAAAAAAAAAAAAAAAAAAAAAAAAAAAAAAAAAAAACTCATGACACTTGTTAATAAAAATTAGCTAACATACAATTTAATATTAGGTTTTGTTTCAAATGGATAAAGAACAGGCTACTAGCCTATATAATTTACGCAATATAGGTGAAATTATGTATGGAAACAGCTCAAGGGCAGTTTTTTTTTGCGATACACCAAAACTTATGCGACAGTTCATTTTTTAGGGATGAGGTCATTATGCACACATTTTATCGATAAAAGGCCGGTTGGAAGGAAAATAGGCTGTAGACAGCAAATCTTGCAGTTTTTTTTTTTTTTTTTTTTTTTACACATTCTCTTTGTCGATAACAAAACAGTGCAAAAACTGGATGAAAACTTGGCTAGTGACAGCCACGAGCTTTGCAACGTAATGACTCGGACCACTAGTGGGGGCCCCCTAGTGGCGGCGGGGCCCTAAGCAGCCGCTTAGTTCGCCTATAGGGAGGGCCGGCACTGAGCAGAATACAAAGTGCCTTTTGTTGATGCAATCTCTGAATGAACCCAGGGGGGGCAATCACCAGCCTGAGCAGAACTCTTCCAATAGAGAATCTTGTTAATATTACAAGCCCGGTAATATTGTTGGAAGTTGGGAAGTGCAAGTCCTCCCTTAGACTTAGAACTGATTTCTTAAGGCATGCAGGCTTGTTTGCCCAAATAAATGAACGCAAAATACCATCAAAATTAGTAAAAAAAAAGACTTATTAATGCAAACTGAAATATGTTGAAAAAGATAAAGGAATCTGGGTAAGATAACCATTTTCACTAGATTAATGCGGCCCTCAATTGGTTATTTTCTAAAAAAAATGTACAATTTATGTACTTTTTTTCAACCTCAAATGCTTGTCTTGTCTAGCTCTGTCTGAACTCTGTTCTTTCCGGTTTAAGACAGTTAGGGTATGTCGAAAAACTCCCATCTCATTTTCTCCCTCAACTTCAAAAATCATTTAAAAATCATCCTACATTGCAGCAGAAGTACCGACCCAGTGTTTGCAAAGGGAACATGCAAAGAAGATCAAACACCCTCAGCAAAAAAGGTAAAACGGTGATGTAGGAAAATTTTTAAGTTGAGGGAGAAAACGAGATGGGAGTTTTTCAACATACCCTAGCTGTCTTGAACTGGAAAAAACAGAGTTCAGGCAGAGATAGACAAGGTTTGAGGTTAAAAAGTACATAACATAAATCGTAACTTAAAAAAAGAAGATTGTTTTGCTATATTGTGTCTTCCTTGTCTGGGATCTTGGCATCGTTTGAAGCCGCATTTTAACTACATTTTGAAAGTTCAAACTCAGGGAACCATAGAAGTCCACTATATGGAGAAACATCCTGAAATGCTTTCCTCAAAAACATACTTTCTTTACGAATGAAGAAAGAAAGACATGAACATCTTGGATGACAAGGGGGTGAGTATATTATCTGTACATTTTTGTTCTGGAAGTGAACTTCTCCTTTAAGAGCACTGTGTGGGAACACAATAGATCTGTTACAAAACTTACTGTGCTGCAGTTTTGTCTACTACTTTCATTGAAAACTACTTACTTTGATTATAACCTAATCATAGAGGATTTGAAATGCTAATCTGAAAGCTTTTCAAGTGGCATTTTCCATGTGAACGGAAGACTTCACTTAGAAATTGATTCCAATAGAATCTGACACTGACATTGAACTTGACACTCTCAGTGAAAAAAAAACACAGTATGCACAAAAAACTATTTTAATACATAATTTTATCTGTATGTAAAGGGTACACAAATTGTTGCCTTAGAATGTATTTTGCCAAAAGACATTATCATAGAAAGCTTTGCTCCCTACTAGAACAGCTTTGCATTGGGAGTGCACCTGCCGTGCCTTAAAATGCTAAGTTGGCAGCTTACTAGGTTTTGGAACAGACCTATAGTGCATATATATGCTTTGTATATTTTAAAAATCGTAAAAACGGTAAGAACCTGTAATAGTGCGAAAGCTCAGGAGCCACCATGGACACTCTTTGTGTTGCCAAAATGGCCTTCTGTTGCTGTTCTTTCTGTGGGCAGACTTGGCCCATGTGTTCTTGCCTGAGTAACTCTCTCTCTTCTCACTGTCAGCTCTTTCCTCAGAGCTTTAATGGGATATGGGCTCTCTGGTGCTTGCAGGGACGTGTCATCTGTGGAGGTCCTGATGAACTATCACCAGAGCCTTAAGAGTGAGGTGGAGGCCAGAAACAAGAGCGTCCTACAGTGTATCGAGATGGGCAAGACTTTACTGGCTGCTCGGAACCCTGCGTCAGAAGAGGTGACACACAAAACAGCCAGCACAACATGTTCAGAAACTATTGAAATCACTGCCAGACCTAAAACATACTCTATGCATGTTTAATTTCATGCACTGTTGCAATACAAAATGTTTCATTGCACTCTCAACATTGCCAGATGGGACATTATAGTGTGTATTAACATAAACTCTTCTACAGTCAATTTTCTCTTTCAAAAACTTACATCTGAAAGAGTTTATTCCCTCCGTTAATATGGTGGCTTGTTACTGCTACAGCAATACAAGGATGTTTTATCAAAATAAGAGGGATCATACAAAATGCGTCCCAAAATTTAATACTGACATGAATATAATATTTCACATAAAAGACGTTTATATATAGTCTACAAGAGAAAATAATAGTTAAATGTATAAAAATGACCCTGTTCAAAAGTTTTCATACACTTGATTCTTAATTCTGTGTTGTTACCTGAATGATTCAAAGCTGTTTTTTTATTTTATTTTTTTTGTTTTTTGTTTAGTGATAGTTGTTCATGAGTGTCCTTGTTTGTCCTGATCAGAAAATCCTTCATGTCCCACAAATTATTTGGTTTTTCAGCTTTTTTGTGTATTTAAACCCTTTCTAACAATGACTGTATGATTTTTTAATTATTATTTTTCACACTGAGGACAACTGAGGGATTTATATGCAACTATTACAGAAGGTTCAAACACTCACTGATGCTCCAGAAGGAAACACAGTGCATTTAGCGTTAAACTTTTGAACATAAAGTGTTTTTTTTACATTTCGATTTTTTTTTTTTATTTAGTACTGCCCTTCAGAAGCTACAGAAAATACTTATATGGTTCCTCGAAGACAAAATAAGTTAAATTTACCCTGATCTTCAAATTGAAAAAGTTTTGAATGGCTTTTAATGCATTGATTTCCTTCTGAAGTATCAGTGAGCATTTGAACCTTCTGTAATAGTTGCGTTTGAGTCCTTCAGTTGCCCTCAGTGTGAAAAGATGGATCTCAAAATCATACAGTCATTGTTGGAAAGGGTTCAAATACACCAAAATGCTGAAAAAAGAAAAAGAATTTGTAGGACCTGAAGGCTTTTTCTGCAGAACAGCAGGCAGTTTAACTGTTCAGGACAAACCAGGGACTCATGAACAACTATCACAAAAAAAAAACAGCTGTGGATCATTCAGGTAACAACACAGTATTAATAATCAAGTGTGTGTAAACTTTTGATCAGGGTCATTTTTATAAATTAAACTTTTATTTTCTCTTGTGGTCTATATGTAAAGGTCTTTTATGTGAAATATCTTATAACAGGTCAGTACTAAACAAAAATTAGCATGCATTTTGTATGATCCCTCTTTTTTGGGTGAAATAATCAACATTTTTCAAGGTGTATGTAAACTTTTAACCTCAACTACATGTACGATGTAACTGCTTGCATTTCTGACTCTGTTGTAGTTCTTGTGTAAAGTATGTTTCCAGCCTTAGAGCTGATGTCTACATGATATTCTAAGCTGTCTTCTGACTGTGGAGTATTGACCGTTTCAGATCAAAGAAAAGCTGGAGAAGGTTTTGGCCAAGCAGCAAGAGCTCACTGAGAAATGGGACAGACACTGGGAAGAGCTGCAGCAAAGTGGGTGAAATGAGGCTAACAGAGAACAAACATTATGCATAAATTATGTAAACAGTTTCATGTGCCTCAACATCTCACTTTCTGTGTCTTCTCAGTGTTGGAGGTGCATCAGTTTGCTCAGGAAGCAGTGGTAGCCGAGGCCTGGCTCACTGCTCAGGAACCCTTCCTAAGTAGTAATGAACTGGGCGGCAGTGTGGATGAGGTTGAACAGCTGATTCGCAGACACGAAGCCTTTCGGAAAGCTGCGGCCACATGGGAAGAACGCTTCAGCTCTTTACGTCGTCTTACCACGGTAATAGATACCAGCCAACTAAACCCAAGGACTAAACTAAACCCATTTAGATCCAACCTGGCCAAAAACACTTGCCTGGAAGTTTTGAGTAATTCTGAAGACGTTGATTAGCTGGTACAGAGTTTTTTGGTTAGGACTGATCTCTGTAGGATAGTGGCACTGGAGTAGAGGGATTATACACCCCGGGGCAACATTAAAAACTGCAAACAGATCCACATGCATTAGTTGTTAATTGCAACATTTTTACCAATATTAAACAGTAGTTGTACCTTTGACTGCTGTGGTACTGTCCTAAAATTTTACTTGTGCAATTTTTACTAGTAGCCCAGATTAAAAAATAAGCATATTATTAGGTATAGTCAAGCATGAAATTTGTCCAAGCTGGCAATTTCTGACTTAAAGTTACTTTTATTCAACCAGCCAGTTTTTATTTATTAGAAATGACACAGACGTCTCCCGGAAGATAATAAGACGATATACAAGAGGCATCATTGTGGAAAAAATTATTACTTTTGAATTTTTGGAGAGAACAAAAAGTGGCATGTCCAAAATTATTCATACCCTTCTCAATAATCAACAGAAAAGCCTTTATTGGCTATTACAGCAATCAAACCCTTCCTATAATTGCTGACCAGCTTTTTGCATGTCTCCACTGGTATTTTGCCCATTCATCTTTAGCTATGTTCTTAGGGTTAAAGGCTTCTCCTTTTTTACGCCAAATGAAGGCTACTTTATTGTGGCCAAACAATTCAATTTTTGTTTCATTTCACCATAAAACAGAAGACAAGAAGTCTTCTTCTTTGTCCAGATGAGCATTTGCAAAGGCCAAATGGCTTTTTTGTGCCTTATCTGGAGAAGTGGTGCCCACCGTGGTCTGCGTCCGTGGAACCCAGCGATGTGCAGTGTCTGTGGACTGTCTGCCTTGAGATGTTGCCAGCAGCAGAGCCCAGATTCATCAGGATGTTCTTGGTGGTGATCCTTGGATTCTTTTTTACCTCTCTGACTATCCTCCTGGCCAGCACAGGTGTCACTTTTGGCTTCCGACCACGTCCTCTGAGATTTGTCACAGTGCGTAACGTCTTGTATTTTTTAATAATACTTTGCACTGTAGCCGCTGGAACTTCAAAACATTTAGATATGGTCTTATAGCCCTTTCCTGACTTGTGAGCAGCCACAATGCGCAGCCGCAGGTCCTCAGTGAGCTCCTTTGTATTAGCCATGACTGCCCACAAACCAACAGCAGAGAGCTTCTGTTTTTCACCTGTTGAGTTGATTAAAACAGCTGTTCCCAATGAATCAGGGTAATCTGGATGCTTTAGAACAGCTTGGACTATTTGGAATGGTACAGAACTTTGGATTTTCCCATAGACTGTGACAGTTTGCAAAGGGGGTGAATAATTTTGGACATGCCACTTTTTGTTCAAATGTAAATAAAAGCTGAGAAATATTTTTTCCACAATGATGCCTCTTGTACATCCTCTTATTATCTTTTGGGAGAAGCCTGTGTCATTTTCAGTCCAAAAAAAAAACTTGCTGGTTGAATAAAAGTAACTTTAAGTCAGAATTTGCCAGGGGTATGAATAATTTCGGGCTTGACTGTATGTTTTGAAGCATGGCTGCTGCTTTGAGCTGGTTTAAGCTGGTCATGTGCTGGGCCTAAACTGCTGCTTAGGACCAGCTCATGACCAGCTAAGGACCAGCTTAAACTAGCAGCCATGTTTTAAAACATACCTAACCAGCATATGCTGCAGCACATATATAATTAACTATTAATGACAGAATGGAATCGTGGGTGTATAAATGATAACAAATCCTCTTGTTTTATGATTTAGGTTGAGAAAATAAAGGCAGAGCAGAGTAAGCTTCCCCCAACACCCTTGCTGGGACGGAAGGTTTTCTTGGACCCTCAGGACTCTTCTCCAGCTCGCAGTAGCCCTTCCTCTATCCTAAGACAGACCATATACGAGCAGGGCGAGACCCGGGTGGAGCGCATCACCCCTCAACCCTCTCCCTCATCCGTGGTCCGCAGACTGGGTTCTACCGTGGCCAACTACACTCCCATCATGAATGGAGCTGCTACTTACCGCCTTCAGGAAGCCAGGAATGCTGGGATTGTTGGTGTGGCTGCAGGACTAGGCACCGCTATGGAGCACAAGGTCACCCATTTGCGACCGGAATTCAAGGCCCAAATCCCGCAGCAGAAGATCGAACACATCCATGAGGTGGTCCACCCCTTGCTGGAGAGAGAGAAGGAGCGGGAACGCTATCATGAGAACGTGATGGCAGAGGTGGTGCTCCAGGAGCCAGGTGGAGGAAGAGAACGCTTGAACAGCGTGGTGGGAGGGAGCGGGAGCAGTCGCTCAGAGCTTCTGGTGGAGCAGCATCCCCCTCCGAGGGAGTCGCGGTTGGAAAGACAATTGTCCACCGAGCAGCTGATTCAGGCACGCCGGGATGAGCTGCCTCAGGAGGTGTGGAGAGAACGAGCTGAGAGGGCAGAGAGGAGGCTGGAGAGACAGACATCTAGTGAACATGAAGGTCATGAGGTGCGCCGTAGGGACAGACACCGAATGGAGAGACGGGACAGCAGTGAGCAGGAGGCAAGGGAGCAGTCAGACAGACGCTCCGCAGGCGGGTGAGTGACTGCTTTTGTGACCGCAAGCAAACCACATTACTAAAGACTTCCCTTTTCAGCATCACCTGTTGGTTACTGTTACCCATTAGCCAAATCAAAAGAGGCAAACTCCACCTTCACGTTTCAATTTCTGGTCACCAGGTCAGTTCACAACAAGTAGAGGCTCAAGTAAATTTGGCCTGATTCCTAGGACAACTACTTGACTGCATTTTGCTTTACACGAATCACAGTCCAGTCATTTCCTGATGGATAAATTCTTCTTGTCGCACATTGTCTTGTTGAACATCCTTTTTAAAGGGATAGCTTACCCAAAAACCCCCAGGGCTTCCAAGATGTAGGTAGTCTCGCGTAGCCAGACCTTCAGTCTGAGGGCTGAAGGTCTGGAATTCATGGCAGCTTTCATTGGCCAAGGCCTGTCCATAAGGCCGTTTGACCGACATGTCAAACAACCAATCACTGTTCGTAAGATGTAGGTGACTTCAGTAGAACACAAATGAAGATTTTTAACTCAAACCATTGCAGTCTGTCATGTTATATAATGGCAGTCAATTGGTTTCATGGCTCTGAGAGTCAAAAAAACATACACAGACAAAACCAAATTAAACCCTGCAGCTCGTGACGATACATTGAGGACTTAAGACACTAAAAAATTGGTCTGTGCAAGAAATTGAACAGTATTGATAGAATTTTTTACCTCTGATCCACCACAATGTCCAACTGTCCTGAGCGTGTTCACAACATGTTCGCAACCATAACTTCAGTCGATCAGGCTCGGCGAAAACTCAACACATCCGGATGAGTTTGTGCAAGCAAATGTAATCTTTTAGTTTTTAATCGGTTGCAAAAATCAGGATAAGCACAATAATTGCCATTTTGAGTGGCTGCTGTACCCACAATGTCTCTGCACAGTAAACAATGAGTGACATACTATATGCCAGAGCATGTTGGCGAGTACGCGCCGTCTGTGGTGAACGCGCTCAGGACAGTAGGACATTGCTGTGGATCAGAGGTAAAAAATATATAAATACTGTTTAGTTTCTTGCACAGGCCGATTGTTTCATGTGTTAAGACATCAATGTATCGTCACGAGCCGTAGGGTTTAATTTGGTTTTGTCTGTGTATGTTTTTTTGATAGATGACTGACAGACTGCAACGGTTTGAGTTAAAAATCTTTGTTTGGGTTCTACTGAAGTAACAAAGTCATCTACCTCTTGGATGCCCTGGGGATAAGCAGATAAACATCAAATTTTCATTTTTGGGTGAACTATCCCTTTAACTTGTTACATTAATGAAGTAAAATGATTCTAAATGGTTTCCTATATTGACTTCAAAGCAGCTTTCTGTTTGTGCAAAATAGCACTTCCAGGTCTCAGATTTTCCCTTTTTATCGGCAGGGAAAAAAGGACGACGCTAGCTGAGATTGTGGAGCAGCTTCAGGAAAGAGAAGCAGCACAGGTGTGTGGACCATCTAATGTTTGGCTAATCGTTCTTTCAAACTGCATTTTGTCCCATTTTCATTGCTGTTTGTTTACAACTCAGGCCCGAGGAGAGGTTCCACGTCTACCCAACGGTTTACCTGAGAAGTCTTCCAGACCGGACCGGCCACGTGCTCGCGACAGACCCAAACCGAGAAGACGACCACGACCCAAGGAGCCAACGGCTGGCGAAACGCGGCGCTCAAGATCTGCGCCGGCCCAGAGCAGTCCGCCAGTACCCCAGCCACCTACCCACACGGCCCAGCGAGAAGGATTCCTCTTCCGCAAAATAGACATTGAGAGCCAAAAGAAGAGTTCAAACAGGTGGGGCTTTTTGGTCTGAAAATGATAGGCACATGGCATGGAACTAGCATGGAAACGGCTAAACCAAATATGCCAATCAGTATGATTGGTTATTCAAAGCTATGCTAATGTTGTTATTAGCATTGTGTACTGATGCTTAGAGCACTAACATTTGTTATTACAAGGCAGCTCTTATTTTCTTTCACCAAGTTTCAAGTCAAACTGGGATATGCCTGAATGCTTTACAAGCCTAAAATGTTTCCTGAAGTTAAACTAAGGAGCAGCAGTTTGGCTGTCATTTCTGATTACAAGTTTCATGTCCAGCAATGGCAGAAAATAGCTAGCTGTTAGCACTGCTTGCCACTTGCATGGTAATACTAAAATCTGCCTGGTTGGTGGATGATGCTGTGTCAGAAGACCAACAGATGCTGGGTTTCTGAAGCCATGGCTAGCAAGGTATGAAGCCTTCACCCCTCACAGCTTTATACAGCAGCCATTTTATAGACGACCGGATGCACCACCTTTGCAGCCTAAGCCACTAAACAATTCATTGCATTGAGGAGTTTAAGAAACTCAAAAGAATGGCTGTCTGTTCTTTTGTGGCATGTACTTGCACATAATCTGCCTGTTCACTGAAGCCATTTTCATACTAGCATTTGCAATTATATTGCAGTATATCTCATTAACCAATACATCTCTTCTTTCTTATGCTCTCTTTGCCGCTGACTGTTCTTCTCCCTCTCTACAAAGGTAAGCCATGGTCTGTCCGTCTCTTTCTAAAAGTCTAATAATCTCTGCAGCAGTTTGGTCTTGCTCAGTCTTAAGGGCTGGTCATCCCAGACTCAGTAGGTGAGTAGCTAGTCGGTTTATGGTGTCATCTAGGCTCTGATGGTCAAACCTTCTGCTTTCTCTCCCACATTGCAGCAGATCTTGGGTGAACTTGTACTGTGTGCTGAATAAGGGTGAGCTGGGCTTCTATAAGGATGCGAAGAACACCTCCACACCTTACAACAATGAGCCGCTTATCAACTTGAGCCGTTGTGCCTGCGATATCAACAATGGTTACAAAAAGAAGAAGAATGTCTTCACTCTCAAGTACTTCATCAGCACTTTTATTAGCTTTTCCAAAAAGATTGGTTACTCCAGTAGTGTCCATTTTGCATAACATTCATTTTGCTTTATAATTTTAGAACTAAGGATGGAAGTGAGTTTCTGTTTCATGCTAAAGATGAGGTGAGTTGCTTTTTTATTCTTGTTGGTTTCCATCATTTTAAGTTTTGGGTCATTTTGGGCCGACTTTAATTCCCTCTAATAAAGTTTATTTTATTAAGTATACTTTAGTAAAGTTCAAGTATATTTTTAAGTATACTTTATGTAGTAAGTATACAAATATCAGTGTACTAGTAGTATACTTTTAAGTGTACTATTTCATTACTTCTTGAGACTAAATTGGCCCACTTTTGAGTATACTTTAAGTATAACAGTACAAAACTAGTTTACATCTATGTTTTTAGCTTGTACTGCAAGTATACTAAAAGCGAACTTATAGGTATACTGATAGTTTAGTAATTAAATACTTTTTTATGCATTTTTAGTACACTTTGAAATATAGTTTCAGTAAACTACTAGTTTAGTAGTTTTATACTGCAAGTATACTCGTAAGTTTTCTTTAAGTAAACTTTACATCATACTTTAAGTACTACTGTATACTTAAGTATACTGCTGTATACTTACTGTATACACAATAAATAAATAAATAAATAAATAAACAACATTTTAAACAAAAAGCTAAAAAAAAGACTATTGATGATAATCAGAATGTAGATGGAGTTGATCAACACCCCTAAGCTTGACAGTCATTATTATCTATAATGCTGTTTTATATCTGATGATTGTGTTAGATTACATGTGGAAGCATCTGTTGTTTCGGTTTCTTCTTCACTTCTTTACAAGGAAAACACAGATTCTCAGAGCACAAGTATAGCTCAAATATATTTAGACTTTTTCTAAGAATAAGTCAAGTATACTTAGATGTCATTTTAAGTATATTTGTGAGAAGTATATAAAGCACATTTCTCAGAAGTACATAAAAAGTATACTGAAAGTATATTTCCCCATTTTAACGTTTAAAATAAGTATACTAAAAGCACACTTGAATAAACTTCTTTTTCGTAAGGGTAAGCAGGCCTAGATGAAATCTGCAGATATTTTCAGAAAAACTGATTTATGTAGCACACTGGTTTATTGCTGTTTTAAAGAATTAGTTCACTCCAGAATTAAAATTTCCTGATAATGTACTCACCCCCAAGTCATCCAATATATTCATGTCTTTCTTTCATCAGTCGTAAAGAAATTAAGGATTTGAGGAAAACATTAAAGGATTTTTCTCCATATAGTGGACTTCAATGAGGATCAATAGGTTTTTTAAAAAAAATAAAAATGTATATACTTCTTACCTACAAATGCTCGTCTTGCACTAGCTCTGTATTTACGTAATCACATTAGAAACTGCAATTTGCACCTTTGGTCTGTTGAGCACCATTGAAGTCCACTATATGGAGAAAAATCCTGGAATGTTTTCCTCAAAAACTTTAATTTCTTTTCGACTGAAGAAAGAAAAACATGAACATCTTGGATGAATTTCATTTCAGTAGTGAACCAATCCTTTATGTTGGTTTACCAGCTTGAACTAGCCTGACCAAACCAATTAGTTATTAGTGGAGTCGCAGAAAGGACTACATGCTTATTGGCAGAAAGCATTCATCAAATGAATCTTAGAGTGCTTTCACACCTGTAGATCGATTTTTCTTTTAAACAGGGATTAAAATTATTACAATGTTGTATTTTATTCTTGGTGTGGTTCGCTTTCACACGCCAAAGTTTCTAAACAGACCAAATGTGTTAATACAAGTCATGCGCGAGTAAAACTGTCAACAACAACAGCTTATGGTTGCAAAACTATTGTTGAGTCCAGGATTCGTCGGGAAAAACTTTTTAAAATGCACCTACTACAAAGACAGCAATAAGACGCCATTATAAAATAAAAAGGCGTGCTTTGATTTTGAATGGCGAAGACGTGCCCACACATAAACATTCACAGGTTCATTTTAAGAGGTATTAGCAAAACAACAAAGCTACTGCTTTTCACAGAACTGTAATTACCCATTATACATTTTGATATAGCCTGGTTTGTTGGTCCGTTGGATAGGATTGCTTTCTCACTACAACCGAACTGCTCCAAAGTTAGCTTTTTAATCATTTTTTAACCTCGTTCAGGTGATCTCAGACCGATTGTTTTGGCACGGATCTGAGCGCTGTTGCCATGTTCACATATACCCAAATGAACCAAGCTAAGGGGGGAAATGCACCAGGTTCCAAAACAAAGTGCCAGGTGTGAAAGCACCCTTAATGTTTAATATACACTATATTGCCAAAAGTACTGGGACACCCCTTCTAATGAACAGGTTTGACTACTTTAGTAATTTCCATGAGTACAAATCTCAATATTTAAACATATAATGATATTATAGGGAATTGGGTGCTTCTAATTTTATAGCAACAGTTTGGACAGGACCCTTTTTTTATTCTAACATGACAATGCCTCTGTGCATAAGGCATGGTTCAAATAGAAATGATTAATTCAGTCAGTGTGGAAGAACTTGACTGGTCTGCATAAAGCCAAGTCCTAATCCCAGCTAAACACCTTCACAGACCTTGAGCCAAAAACTTATCACCAAACACCAATGACATGTACGTATGGGTGCAGTCAATTTAGACTAATCCAAAACTGTTGCAACAGAGATGGAAATACAATTTGTAAATACATTATTTATGTTTTCATATTTGTTGCCACAGTTTTGGAAGTGCATTTTTCTGTTCTAAAGAAAGGGGTGTGCCAATACTTTTGTCCATGTAGTGCATGTACAAATCATTGGTGTTTGGTGATGAGTTTTTGACTCAAGATCTGCATTTAAAGTCACACCAGAGGTGTTCAGCTGGGATTAGGACTTGGCTTTATGCAGACCAGTCAAGTTCTTCCACACTGACTGAATCAATCATTTCTATTTGAACCATGCCTTATACACAGATGGTTTGTCGTGTTATTATAGAAATCATGGAAATGACTACGGTAGTCAAGCCTGTTCATTAGAAAGGGGTGTCCCAATACTTTTGGCAATATAGTGTAAAAAAAACCCACAATGGTTGGAGAACATGTAGAACTTTGTAGATTACAGGTGTTTAGATTCTGCAAAAATCTCCTAAGCTTTCTATGGAGGTCATTGCATTCATTCAGGTCAACTTTTTTTGTGTGAAGTCTTCAATCTATCTTTGGTCTACAGGACGATCTGAAAAGCTGGATCACGAGTATAAATGCCAGTATCAGTGAACATGAAGAGATGGCTAAACTGGGGCAGACCAATCCAACTACCTCATCTACTGACGAGGGAACGCGCAGGGATGGCAGCAGGGCAGGCGGCTCGGAAAGAGGCGAAAAGTCAGACCGAGCCGACGGGGGATCCGTGCGCTCAGACAAGGGTGAAAAGCCTGAGAAAAAGACAGGCAAGAAGAAATGAGGCACACCATAGCAATGAGGACTTCGGAAATCCAGGAAAGTGCTCTGACAGAATCAGGAAACGAAGGCGTCACTGTGAACTCCCTTTATGTCTTGCTGTCCAGTTGAGTATGGCATCAGGCAGCGTGGAGGCGCACAAAGCTCACGTGTCAGTGAGCGCCCTCTAGCGGCTGCCGAGGACCATGACAATTCAGGAGCTCCATATGGGCCAAAGAGCTGATAGCATAGGCAAATGGAGGATAAAAGAGAAAGATAGTAAAGTAGCTCATGAAGATTATTTTCTAATCCATCTGAGAAAACGATGACCCGTATGTATGTGTACCCGTCTATCTCTTTGTATATTGTACGTTTCAACATCAGTTCTATACAATCTCGCGCTGAAGAGAATGGAAATATGCCAAAATCTTTCTCAAGTTCGGTCTTTTTTCTGAAGAGCATGTTTTGTCCTGTTTATTTTGTAAGTTGTTTTGCTCTTTTATACTGTTAACGTGTTGATTTGTATTCATTGGCTCTTCCACGCGATTTTGATTCTCGTCTTGCCACTTTGTAGACCATGTTTAAACGCCATATGACATATCAGAGCATGCCTACAAGGTTTAACTTTCAAATGAAGAAGTAAACGGTCTAAAGGTATAAAGGGAAGCAGCTCACCTGCTGTGAGTGTGCATTCTCAGATTTGACTACTAGGGTTTGTTGGTTTCATACAAGATTTTTCCCCAATGTGAAGGAAAGTCTCAATCATTAATCTCATATTATGCATTACATGTTTAGTGAGAGTTCATTTGCTCTTTTAATGACAGATTACCAAATGGGTTGTGTGTATGTGCCTATGCATGTACACATCGCATTCGCCATCAAGCTCTTCTAAACGTACATCATTTTATTTATCCTCAAAAGTCTTCCAAGCACAGAACTGATTGTTTTTTTTTCCTTTTGTCACTTTCTCCCAACATTATTTCCAAGTATTGCACTGAGGGCTGAATGATTTAACTGATGATGCGCGTTTGTAAGATGCCATGTATTTGTTATTATGTGATTGTTTTTCCCGATTGGCAAAAACCAGGTTAATTACATCTTTGAATTGTGTAGTTCTGCAGGTAATACTATAGAGAGCCCATAGCTAGCAAAAATGCAAGGTATATTGCAAGAAAAGCAGTCCATGCTTTAGACAGCTCTGCCAATAATGACACAAATCCGATTTGGTTCTTTTGAGATCCATCAATACACATGCACACTACATTGTGACTGCATTGTGATTTTTTTTCATGCAACATACAGGGTTGAAACTAAATGTCAAAGTGTGTGTGTTAAACAGAACATAATGGTTTCAGGTATTATATTTGTGCCTCATTGTCCTAAAGTCTGTCAGCTGTGGTCCTTAACACGTTGTCTTTAAATGTAAAAAAGGCTAAATAATGTTAGAAGCAATGGTCCTCTTTCTGTAAAGAGAATTGTAAACCAGGGAGGATGACGTTCATGTATGTTTTTTTTCAATCAACAAGTTAGTCGTTTTTTCTCTGCAAGTTCATGTTTGTTCCTTTATCTGAACAGAGCATCATGCAAATGCTTTTGTAATATCCCTGCTTTTAAATATACAATTGTCAGCTCTCATTTTCTCTCTATACAATCTCAAAGCATTGTATATATATCTAAAGAGCTTTCTGTGTCTGGGTCTGAATTTCTCTTCCTTTGACGCCCTTGGTTTTGTCTCCGAGTCTAATTTTTGGTACAAAAAAAAAATCCTATTTTTATGCAATAGAATAACTTATACAGGCAGAGGGTATGCAGTAAAAGTATCCAACGTGGTGGCGAACGGAAATTATGTATACACTTGCAAGTAGAAAATTTATGCAACTTTTCCTTTGCACTAAATTACTGCCCCATTGCACAGTGCTATTGTGAGCAGAGGATTGGTGCTTGAGGGTCTGGGACGAGTAGCTCCATTTTGTGATCAGCTCAGCTAGCAGTACTATAAAACAATGTGTTTCTTTCTTAGTTAGCTGCTTTCATCACATACAAGTTGATGGACATGAAACTGTTGAGACGTATAAGTTGTTGTGTGTAACTGGAAGCATTTGGAAACATTTAAAAAATGTTATTAAATCCGAGATGGATTTGATCCATTCAATCAACAGAAAGCACAACCCACAACCCCTAACAGAAAATACATATTGTTTTATGGTTTAATAGCTCTAAGTCTCTTGTCTATATTCTTAAAAGTTGTTTCATTACTTTTATATATACAGTATCACACGTTAAGCAGGTTTTATGTCAGATGAACCCTCACAGTAATATTTTTATCTGAAACCCCATGTCGTGTCTATAGTGTCAGACCCTTAAGCACCACTGGTTTTAGCTCAGCAGCTCGATGACCTGTACAAATTGTAATTGCTTCTGTACAAACAAAAATGCTCTTTTTTTCTGCTGTGAAATAAGAACATTTGATGGGTTTTAATATCAGTTTTGAATATCCGTGGGGTAATTTCTCCAAAGCTCAAAGGAAAGAAATGGAAAGGGAACTGGGCAATTCAGGTTGCATGAATGACATTGTCCCTGTAATGGTACTGCTGTGCATGATGAAACCACTCTCATTCTCACTCACAGCCACTGTTCAAGGGTGACACTAATACACATGGAAACAGTGAATGAATGAATGCTGTATAATTCAGATCCTGACTGACTCTGTACAGTTAATTCCTTGATAAATACAGCTTGTGATATGTCGAATGTCTCCTTTTTCATTTGTTCTGTAATTAGCACCTCCATGTCCTTGTAAAGGCCTAACTACAATTAGGCTAATATGTGAGTGTATGATCTATAATTTGTTAAACTGTGTATAGCTGAATTCATTTTTGAAAACAGAACATACATGAAGAGTTTTGTGTTACAGCTTATGTAATATTTTTTTTACATATGTGACCCTGGACCAAAAAACGTACTCGGTTACTAATGTAACCTCAGTTCCCTGAGATACAGGAACGAGTACTGCATCTGCTTAAGACGCTATGGGGAAAAACCCATTTTTCTCAGAGACTGAAGCCTTTTTCAATAACGCAGTGTAACTGCACGGCCATTGGTTCGTGCAGTGAATAAAAAACGAACCAATGGCTCGGCAGCGGAGCCCACATCTCAGGAAACTGAGGTTACGTTAGTAACCAAGTATACTTTACTCGTACTGCATTTGCTTAAGACGCTATGGGGAACCAGTACAATCCAGCCGTGCTGTGCTAGAAGGATGACTAATACTTGATTTAGTCCTAGCACCAGGGGGGCTAATTGGGGCAGTCTAATCGCAGGAACCCTGCGGAATAATAGGGTCAAAATTGGCCCAACCTAAACGACCATCTCAAGGGATTCGTACAGCCTCGGAACTCATGCTGAAGGCCAAGAGCATACAAGAATGGGCAACTACCATTAGTACTGGATTTGAAGAGCAAGTACAACTTTAATCAACTTCGTGACCAGAAGCCCTTTGGTATGGCCCCGAAGAATACAAACAGCTGTTCCGATTGTCTGAATGAAGCGGAATACTCGATATAACTCCTCAATGCCCTAACAGGGCAGAGGTTAAATTCTTTGTCTTGCTCTGAAGGAGGAAGCGCCATGAGAGTAATAATCTGGGCTCTGAATGGAGTCGAGTACACTTTGGGCACATAGCCCTGCCTTGGCTTCAGGATGACCTTAGAGTCATTAGGCCCGAACTCGAGGCAGACGAGGCTTACAGAGAGTGCCTATAAGTCACCCATCCATTTTTACCGAAGCTAATGCCAGTAGCAGAGTGGTTTTTAATGTCAGAGGGCAGAGGTCAATGGACTGCAGCAGCTCAAAGGGAGGGCTCTTCAGGGCCCTCAACACTGTGGGCAGATCCCACAAATGGACGGTGATGGGGCGAGGTGAGTTGAGCCTCCTGGACCCCTTCAAATATCAAACAACTAGGTTGTCCCTGCCCACCGACTGGACAGTATCAGAGAAATTTTGCAGGAAACTGGGTCCGTGCCACGGGCTGTACACCAGGTGGAGAAAACAGACCATTTAAAGCCATAGAGCCGTCTCGTGGACAGTGATCAGGTAAGTTTGCAGGCTCCCATCGAAAGGCCATAGGTGCAGTGCCAACAACTCAGGTTGGGGGTGCCATATCATTTTGTCTGAGAGCAGCCGAGACAGATCTGCGAACCAGTGCTGGTTCCTCTAGAATGGGGCCACTAACAGAAAATTGTGTTTCTGATCCCTGATTCGCCTGATAACCTGTGGGATCAGGGCAATCGGAGGAAATGCGTAAAGGAGGAGGTTGGGCCAGTCGTGGGCCAACGCATCCCGGTCCTTCAAAAAATAAATTGGCCGGTGAGAGTGGTCTTCTGAGGCAAAGAGGTCGACTCCTACCTTGCCAAAAATCTTGCAGATTCTCTGAACCGTCTAAGGGTGGAGCATCCACTCCTCCAAGGGGACGTTGCTCTGAGGCACCATATCGCTCCTTGGTTCAGCTTGCCCGGCACATGCATTGCTCTCAGAGAATGCAAATTGAGCTGAGGCCATTCCAAGAAGCGTGTTACCAAAGTGAAGAGGCGCCTCGAGTAGAGACCACCATGGCGGTTTATATAGGACACTACCGTCATGCTGTCTGAGTGGACTAAGACATGGTGTCCTTTCAGATCCGGCAGAAAGGTGTGAAGGCCCAAACATACTGCCAGCATTTCCAGGCAGTTGATGTGAAGGCAACCTTCTGTTTTCGACCAGTGACCGAAAGCAGGTTTGCTGTCGCACAGCGCTCCCCAACCTGAGTTGGAAGCATCTGTCGAGACCATCTTCCTTCTGCAGACTATGTCCATGTCCACTGAAGGGCTAGGGCTACTACGCAGGACTGGTCCACCTTGACTCAGCCAATACTGAAGGGGCCGCATGCGAAACCTTGAGAGGGTGAGAGAATCCGATTTTGAACAAGGCCACAAGCTGCTGAATGGCCAGTGCTTGTTCTGGCACGACTACAGCCCTCATTTAGGTGAAGTCAAGAACGGCTCACAGAAACTATATCTGTTGGCTGGGAGACAGCACACTCTTGGCAAAATTGACCCTGAGTCGCAGGCAATCCAGGTGGATGAGGAGGAAGGATCTGTGAGATACAGTAGTAGCTTGTCCTCTGACTGGGTCAGGATGAGCCAGTCGTCAAGGTAATTCAGAATGCAGTTCAGGTGTCTGAGATCGAGGATGGGTCTTAGACCGCCATCCTTTATGGGGACAAGGAAGTAGCAGCTGTAGAAGCCTGGCTTGCTCTGAGCTGGGGGACTGTTCCCACAGGTCCTTTCGCAAGCAAATTTCTCTTCTTGGCGCGTAGGACTTCTACGTCCTTGCTCTGAACCGAGGTGGACAACACTCTGCTGAAACGCAGGGGTCTTCGAGGCCCGTGTTGATCTTGTGATTATTGAAAGAGGAAGCTCCAGCGAGACTTGGCCCCTTCCTCTTCCTGTCCTGCAGATCAGGAAGACGCCTGAGGTGCCTGGTCCAGCACTAATTGGGCCGGGGTTACTGTGCTTAGGTAGGGCTCAGCACAGCTCTCTGAAAGCTGCGGGGTCTGAGCCGGACTCGTCCATGGCACGGAGGAGTTTGGCCTGAAAGACCTGAGTTGTAAGACAGAGTTCACAGGCTCCTGAGAGGAAGAAAGCAGGAGGGTGCAAGGGATGGAGTCGCTTACTGAAAAGAGAACTGCAAGGAGTGACAGAAACAGTATGGCATTTGAAACAACGCTGGAAGGAAATTTGCTAGGAAAAGTTCGATTAGAATCGCCGGATGGCAGCATGGCTTGTTCACAGCAGCTCTAACCATTGGTTAGTTTTTTTATTCACTGCACGAACCAATGGCCATGCAGTTACACTGCGTTATTGAAAAATGCGTCAGCCTCAGAGAAAAGGGAGTTTTTCCCCATAGCGTCTTAAGCAGACACAGTGCAAGTGAAATACCGATAGGGAACCAGTCTTAAGTAGCACAGATATATTTGTATCAGTTAAAGTGATTACCGGTAAATTTCTGTCTCTTATTTTGATGACTTAATAGGTCGCATTTGTCGGCTGCATTGTCAATTCAGATGTAACCTTTTAACCACCATTCTGTAACTCAAGACTTCCAGTTCATTAGCCGCTATAAGGAGATAATGACAATAACAATGTGCAGTAAATGGCAAAACTGTTTGGACTAAAAACCAGTGTGCTCTTAATTAAGATTATACATAAAAATAATATGTTAAGACACACTTATTTGCAATATCAAGCAGCAAAACAAGCTGTTTTGTACACCTAAAAATAGCTGGACCTGGATAAGACCAGAAGACACACCCATAAAATGTGACCCTGGACCACAAAACTTAAGTCTTAAGTAGCATGGGTATATATATGTAGCAATAGTCAAAAACACATGCTATGGGTGAAAATGATTGATTTTTATTTCATGCCAAAAATCATTAGGATATTAATTAGATTATGTTCCATAAAGATATTTATCAAAACATAATTTTCGATTAGTCACATGCAGATTCATTTGGACAACTTTAAAGGTGATTTTCTCAATATTTAGATTTTTTTGTATCCTCAGATTCCAGATTTTCAAATAGTTGTATCTCGGACAAATATTGTCCTATCCTAGCAAACCATACATCAATTGAAAGCTTATTTATTCAATTTTTAGATGTATAAATATCAGTTTTTTGACTGGTTTTGTGGTCCAGGGTCACAAATGTACAAATAGCCCACCTGCTTACAATTTTTTTTTTTTAAACAAAGAACATACAAAGGCAATAACATAAATTTCAATAAAACAATAATTCAAAAAATATAAATAATATAGAGAAAGCAAAAAGACAATTACATATCCGTAAACAAATGATTACAAATTATTCAAAGAATAGGTTTAAGGCTTTAAAATAATTTTAAAAATTTGCTTTGCTTTTTGTTTCTTGTTTCTTTTAACGTATACAGGTAGTGACCTATTTCTATTTTAAAATTAGTAAAATTAGGTTTTTTTTCACTTCCTATTTACATTGTGAATAGATTGTGGACCACAAAACCAGTCATAGGGGTCCGTTTTTAGATCTGAAAGCTGAATAAATAAGCTTTGCATTAATGTATGGTTTGATAGGATAGGAAAATATTTGGCCGAGATACAACTATTTGAAAATATAAAGTCTGAGGATGCAAAAAAATCGCCTTTAAAGTTAATAAAGTTCTTAACAATGCATATTACTAAACAAAAATTAAGCTTTAATATATTTACCGTAGAAATTTTTCAAAATATCTTCATGGAACATGAATTATCCATATTATCAATAAAAACAGTCTATCTTCAGAACTGCACTCTTGTTGTTTTATTAGCGGTTGTTGCAAACATTGACCGCTAGATGGCAGGATTTGAAAGCGGAAGTGTGGCATATGAGCGGATGTGTGCGTGTTGTTACTGAGCAGTGATGATGATGATGATTTTGTAGTGAGAAGGGGGAGCTGTCATATCAGCAGCATATGGTGTATCAGCACTATAAAGTGTTTACAACAGAAATGGGTTCAGACGCATCCGGCGCTCATAAGCCGAGCGCGGTTTTCAACTTATGATACGGAGGAAAGGCGTGCTCGAGGAGGAAACCAGCTTCTGAATCAGGAGGTTTGAACTGAATGGTTTGTTCTTTACATCTATCATATTGTAAAATAAAATGCTGCTTTAGTTTGAGAAAAACTTTAGCTGTTCCTACTTTAAATTGTGTTCGGTATTCTCGACTTTTTCGGTATTCTCTAAAAAAGTAATTGGTGTTACTCTGATACTTTTGTGTGTAACGTTAGTTGTTAATTTGTTGCCGCATCTTATGGTATTTTGATGTTTATGTAGTTTTTTTTATTAATCATTTAATAGTTGTGAGCATCATAGTTTAAAGAGCCTTTTCATTTTCATTTAAAAAAATACAGTCGTGTTTAACATATGGCTGGACAGTGGATTGGTCAAAGGGGAAGCCTGAAGGTCTGTCAGCTTTTATGTCTGAGGTTTATAGCTGAACATATTAAGGACATTTATGTGATCATTGAGCATCTCCACAGTGAACAATAGAGCAATTTAGAAGGAAGAAAGAGGGATGAAAACATTGATTGTTTTCCGCTCTAGCGCCCCTTTCTCTGCCTGTCCTACATCTTCTTCATCATGTTGAAATGATGTGGGTCAGCTCTTTACTGCTCATGTACATCTAGTGACCCGTCATTAAACGAATGTTCCTGGTGGAGATTTATTGACAGCATCTTTCACATTCTGTGCTAACAATAACCACACAAAGTGTAACTCTAAACGTCTATTTAAACGTAAATGTTTATATGTCAACAACGATTTAAAACGGCCATATGTTTGGGCAAAACAAACAAAAAGCTGGGTCATTCCGTGTCAACTCAACCAGAGGTCCACGTTTTACATTTTAGATTTTGTTCAAATTTATTCTGAAGAAAGATAGACATGTATAGTGATGAAAGCCAAAATATTAAATGTCTTGGTTGAATATTTTCTGAGTAATCCACTATTTTGTAGAGGGAGGTCAAAATTACAATTTTCATCTTTAATTCAGCCAAGTTACAAAGACCGCAGCATCATTATCTTATTTTTTTACAGAGATTGGTAGCTCTATTTGTAAAATCTGTTTACTTTAGCAATCTTTATTGCATTATGTGACAATGGTGGAAACGGCACTTTCCAAGTTTTTCTCCAAAGTTTGCATGCCTGTAACTCAAGAAGTAGCCTATTAAAGACATTATATCGGGTATTGACAAACTTTCCTTTTTGCATCTTTATTTTTAATGCCCTATGAAATTCGGTTCCAGAGATATTGGAATTTCAATATGGCTCCAGGAATAAATCATTAAAATGCACACATTTTTAGTGATCAAAAACCACTTGGTCACTTTGTATAAAGCTGATACTTATTTTATTTAAAGAACAATATCTGAAGAAGAAATAATGATGAAATTAGAATTGTATCTTGTTTCCCTCCGTCAAAACAACTGTTTGAGTCTCATAAATATTCTTTTTCCAAAATGTGCGTGCCTGTACCTCAAGAAGATAAACTTTTCTTGTAACTTTTCTTTTAAAGAGGAATGTCTGAAGAACAAATAATGTTAAAACTAGAGCTGTATCTTGCTTCTTTCTGTCAAAAACAACTGCATTGGACAAACTAGTCTGAGTGCCATAAATACTGTTTTTCCAAAAGTTTGCGTGCCTATAACTCAAGAAGTATTAATGAAATTGCATTATGATTTTAGATTTAGGTTAAACTTTTTTTTTTTTTTTTGAATAATTTCAATAATTTCATTTTATCGAATGCGATATTAAGCTCGATATGGCGTAGCTTGTCAGAGATTTACGTCTCTGTGTATTAATTGCCGCTCCAGCGGAACCTGAGCAGAACGCACGTGATGGAGATTTACTACTAATCAAAGCACCGGCTTCATTGACTAAACACGTCTCACAATATCGTTCGATATATTGTCCAGCCCTAGTTACAGGCATGCAAACTTTAGAGAAAAACTTGAAAGTGCTGTTTCCCCATTTTTCAATGGTCACCATTGGCACATAATGCAACAAAGATTGATAAAGTCAACAGATTTTACTAATAGAGCTACCAAAATATTAGCAAAATCAAAAATCTGAGCTGGGTAAGTTTTTGAAATTTGGTTGATTTTAATGACCCTATTGTATGACTTAAAAAAACTGTAGAATATGATTCATAAGGAAAAGTATAACAGTATATTTATTTTTCTATGCATAGATGGAGGCGCACAGTTCAGGCCATGGCAGGAAGAGGAAGAGAGAGGAGTTGAACGGTGAGATGAAGGAGGCAGAGTGTTTCCGAAAGCTTCCACGGAGGACTTTGGTGAGTGTTGTGAAGGTCGCTGTCTGTCGGCACTCAAATGTGATGACATCATTTCCTGTGGATGTGATAGATTTATCTGTGTGTGTCTAGGGCCTGACTGAACCTGCACCGTTTGCTGATGAGCTGGTGGCTGCAAAAACCCCATATGTTCGTGTAAGCATGGAAGAAGCCTGTCGTGGCACTCCAGGTGCGTGAATGCTGATTTTACCCACTTATTATATACATATTGTTAGCATGACCTGTATGTATTCTCTTTCTCGTTTGCTCATTAGAGGACCGTCCAGTTCGTGTCTATGCCGATGGGATCTTTGACATGTTCCATTCCGGACATGCTCGTGCTTTGATGCAGGCCAAGTGCCTTTTTCCCAACACGCATCTCATTGTGGGTGGTGAGTTTGAGAAAACATCTTTTGTCATGTACGCTAACAGTGCATTTTTTTTTTTTAAAGAAGTCTGCTCACCAAGCCTTCATTTATTTGGTCCAAAGAACAGCAAAACGGTACTTTTAAAAAAATATGTTTACTATTTAAAATAATAGTTCTCTATTTTAATATATTTAAAATTACATTTTTTCCTGTGATTTCAAAGCTGAATTTTTAGCATCATTACTCCAGTCCTTTAGAAATCATTCTAATATTCTGATTTGCTGCTTAAAAGACATTTATTATGTTGAAAAAACAATTTTCTTTGATGAATAGAATGTTCAAAAGAACAGCATTTATCTGAAATAGAAATCTTTGTCTTTATCATCACCTCTGATCAATTTAAAGCATCCTTGCTAAATAAAAGTATTAATCTTAATTACATAAATTAATTGTAATTATACATATATGTGACCCTGGACCACAAAACCAGTCATAAGGTTAAATTTTACAAAACTGAGATGTATACATCACATGAAAGCGCAATAAATAAGCTTTCTATTGATATATAGTTTGTTATGATAGGACAATATTTGGCCGAGATACATCTATTTGAAAATCTGGAATCTGAGGGTGCAAAAAAAAATCAAAATACTGAGAAAATCACCTTTAAAGTTGTCCAAATTAAGTTCTTAACAGTGCATATTACCAATCAAAAATTACATTTTGATATTTATAGTAGGAATTTTACAAAAAATCTTCATGGAACATGATCTTTACTTAATTTCCTAATGATTTTTGGCATAAAAGAAAAATCAATAATTTTGACCCATACAATGTATTTTTGGCTATTGCTACAAATATACCCCAGCGACTTAAGACTGGTTTTGTGGTCCAGGGTCACATATAATTATGCTAAATAAAAGCATTAATTTTAATTCTATATTATATAATTTTATTATTCTTTCTATAAAAAATATACTGACTCCAAGCTTTTGAATGTGTGTATAGTGTGTAATGTACTAAAAGCTTTTTGTTTCAGATAAATGCTGATCTTTGGATCTTTCTATTCATCACATAATCCTGAAAAAAAATTACTCAGCTGTTTTAAATATTGATAATAATAATAATAAAAATGCTTTTTGAACAGCAAATCAGCATATCAGAATGATTTCTGAAGGATCATGTGACATTGACGACTGGAATAATGGTGCTGAAAATTTAGCTTTGATTCACAGGAATAAATTACATTTTATAATCTATTCAAATAGAAAGCAGTTATTTTAAATAGTAAAATGATTTCAAAATATTACTCCTTTTCTTGTACTTTGGAACAAACAAATGCAGGCTTGGGGAGCAGAAGAGACTTCTTTAAAAACATTAAAACAAACTGTTCAAAAACTTTTGACTGGTAGTGTATATCCCTGTAATAGTGTAACCCATCAGATTCGACCAATAGTTAATAAAAATACAACTGTTTATTGTTAGTTCATGTTTGCACAGATCCATTAAATAACATAATAAATAATATAACCAGATAATAACATTGAAAAACGTATTAGTAAATTATAAGATTATAAGAACTAAGATTAATAAGTGCTTCAGAACTATTTTTCATTGTTAGTTCATGTTAACTAATGAACTTAAATGGAACTATATTGGTTTTTCAGTGTGCAGCGATGATTTGACGCATCAATTTAAGGGTTTCACTGTGATGAATGAGGATGAACGTTACGACGCAGTGAGTCACTGTCGTTATGTTGATGAGGTGGTCCGCAACGCTCCATGGACACTCACACCTGAATTTCTGGCCGAGCACAGAGTGAGTATCCAGATCGGCATCAAACAGTAGAGCATGGCACTAGCAACACCACAATCATGGGTACATTGCCAGGGAATGCATGAACTGATCTAACCTTTGGATAAAAAATGGCAATGGCAATGTAATTGTACATTTCTCAGGGTTAAAAAAAAAATGAAACAAAAGCACGCACATCAGTCTCAAATGGGTGCTTGACTAAAAAGCAACAAGTAAAAAAATAAAGTGTAAAGTCGGCAACACCAAAGCTCCAAAAAACATAAATATTTATTTTTAAAACAACTTTCGCATAGCGTATGTGACGTTTCGAGCACACAGGCTCTTCATGGTATTCATTGAATACCAATGTGCCACTCTTTATATCTCCAGGTGATCAAAATCACATGACCAAATACCTTGTTACTGACCAATACATCAACAATAACAATAAATCTACACCCAAAAATATATAAAACTATGCAGAAATACAACATTGTTATTAATGTACACTTCAAAAAACACTTTTCTTGATTTTGTACCTGCAAGTATACATCAAATGAAATTAAATTAGTCACACCAAAACATTTCTCAGGGTTACCACAGGACTTTGTGAAGTGTGTAAGGTTAAAGGGATATTTCACTCAAGAATTAAAAATTAGTCATTTATATACTCTTTTCTTTTCCTTTCAACAACAATTTAAAGTGATTACAAGCTGCAAAAAAACATCTGTGCAACTTGTTTAAATTTTGTGATGTTCCCAGATAAAAACATTTCATACTAGTTTGGAGTGACATTAACAAACAGGGTAATTGTAGTTAAACTAAAACTAAAACCATTAAAACAGTTTTATTTTAATAATTGTTTGTTTGTTTTTTTTAGATTTTTTTTTTAGTTTAGTACATCAAAATAAACTTTAACTAAATAAAACATTAATGTAGGTGTTTAGCTTATGTGCTAAAATAACTAATAGTAAATAAAACAAATAAGTTTAAAAAAACTATAGGCATTTAAAAAAAGGCTTGATAAAAACAACAAAATTGACTGAAGTTTCAACTAATTTAAAATCTAATATCTAATTGAAAATAATAATAGTATATCAGTGATACAGTTAACAACAGTTTACTATTGGCTTAGGGTTTGGTTTAGGGTTAGTTGCTTGTTATTATGCATAATTTACTGTTATTACTATAGTAAGTACAGGTATTGTGTATCTGGGACACTGTAAAATACAGCATTACCTTATTTTACAACATTAAAAAATAATCTACACATAAATAATTGCATCATCTTAGGTTTTCGACTAGATTTTGAATGTGTTCATTATCACTGTCTCACTCAGTGGAACAAAGAAAGTCTTAATAAACACTAATTTAAGGACTTGTCTTCCCCAGATAGACTTTGTCGCCCATGATGACATCCCATACATCTCAGCAGGAAGTGATGATGTTTACAAACATATAAAGGAAGCCGGTAGGTATTTAAGGGATAGTTCACCCAAAATTAAAATTGTGTCATTAATTACTCACCCTCATGTCGTTTCAAACCCGTTAGACAATTAATGTATTTAATCTGAGAGCTCTCTGCACGTAAAAGAAGAATTGTTGAATAAAATGTTATTTTAGTTTTTTTAAAGTATTATCATAGCTTCATAAAATTATGTTTGTACCACTGATGTCACATCAGTGTAGGAAAAAATAATGCATTACGATATTGCGTCACTCCCTAAAAAAGTAACTATTACACTATTTAGTTACTTTTTAATGAATAGTAATGCATTACATTATATAAATCTGGGCAGGGCTTGCTTGTTTGTTTTTAATATAAAAAGGTCTAATTTTGGCAAATGTTAAAGCCCTTTCACACCAAAAGACTCAGGCTTAAGGAAAGGTAAATTCACATCTGTACAGTAAAATACAGAAGAGGAAAGTTCAGCACTCTTCAGCAATTAAAAAAAAGAAAGCAGAACAAATGTTTATCTTGAGTAATTTTTGCTTATTAGTATGGTTGAATTTGATCATTGAAGGTCAGAAGCAAAGACATTGGTTAATAAAATGGGATTAAATACATAAAGGATATTTGTATTGTTTAAAGGTGCCATAGAATGCATTGAAACAATATTTTAAATTGTTATCTAATATCTACATAGAAGGTATATGGCATAGGAAGGGGGAAAAAATCTCCAGAAATGGTTTTACAGGTCCATTTACAACCCTAGGATTTGTCCCTAGAATGAAATGCTGTTATTGCCTTATTTGGAACGTTCGTGAATATTAATGAGGAGCTCTGCTCTGATTGGCTGTTTCACAGAGCAGCTGATCTCAATAGCTCACACATGGAGGAAAATATATATTTAATTACGGAGCTCTAGCCTCTTTTAATATGAGGTTTGGTTGAAACTGCCGTTTTGATTCCGAGACATTTTACTCTGACTATTGTTATCGCATGTGCTCTGTGTTACGTTAAACTGCAGTGACAGAACTTACTTACCAAACACGTTTAGATGCTGTCAGCGGTGAATAGGATCTGTAAATCATTCGCTATCATCAGCGCATTCATCTCTCCATTTATGTGGTAAGTGAAATCATACTGCAATGTAACAGTATGCACATCTGTACTGCAATGTAACAGGTAACTAGCATTAAGCTAACCATGTCCCTTCCGTAGCTCGCCTTATTTTACTGATGTACTGACGTTACTGATGATTGGGCGATGCAAATGTTGGGGCGCAACTATTAACGATCAGGACTATTGCGTAATAGTCGGTGTTATGTTGAAATTGACCTATTTTTCAGTGGTCTTTTGCAAACACCAGATTTATATAAGAAGGAGGAAACGATGGTGTTTGAGACTGACGGTATGTCATGTCCATGTACTGAACTGTAATTATTCAACTATGCCAAGGTAAACACAGTTTTCGAGTGAGATGAATTAATGCCTGTCCATATTTATTGTAGAACTAAAGCGACATCTCACTCCCGATTTCTCTGACTATGGGGACAGGAGAGCTCTCAATAAATAAATGGGGGGGGGGGGGAGTAACTAGTGTTACTTATTTGAAAAGAAAAAACTTTATTTTCTTGTAAATTTAAAATGTAATGCTTTACTTTTACTAGTTACTTGAAAAAGTAATCTGATTACGAAACTCACGTCCCAACACAATGATTTTGTTGATGTTGTTCGTACCTTTCTGAACCTTAAACGTGGTAGGACCCTTACTGTCTATGGAGGGTCAGAAAGCTCTTTGATTTCACCAAAAATATCTTAATTTGTGTTCAAAAAGACGAAGACGGTCTTACGGGTTTGGAACATCATGAGGATGAGTAATTAATGACAGAACTTTCATTTTTGGGTGAACTTTCTCTTTAAAGGTGCCATAGAATGGAAAACTGTGTTTAGCTTGGCATAGTTGAATAATAACAGTTCAGTACATGGACATGACATACCGTCAGTCTCAAACACCATCATTTCCTCCTCCTTATATAATTCTGGTGTTTGCAAAAGACCACCGAAAAATAGGTCAATTTCAACATAACACCGACTATTACGCAATAGTCCCGATCGTAAATAGTTACGCCCCCAACATTTGCATCGCCCAATCATCAGTAACCTCAGTACATCAGTAAAATAAGGCGAGCTACTGAAGGGACACGGTTAGCTTAATGCTAGCGATAGCCTGTACATAAGATTTCACTTACCACATAAACGGAGAGATGAGTGCACTGATGATGGCCAATGATTTACAGATCCTGAGCATCACTAAAGCATCAAAACTTGTGTGGTAAGTCCTTCTTACGTTATACTACTTCGCTGCAGTTTAACGTTACACAGAGCACATGCGATCACAGTAGAAGAGAGTTAAAATGTCGCGGATTCAAAACGGCAGATTCAACAAACCCAATATTAAAAGCTAGAGTTAAATAAATAAAGCGGCCGTAATTAAATATATATTTCCTCTATGTGATTCCTTACAGCTGTGTGAGCGAGCCGCTCTGTGAAACAGCCAATCAGAGCAGAGCTCCTCATTATTATGCAGGAACGTTCCAAATAAGGCAATAACAGAGCATTTCATTCTAGGGACAAATCCTAGGGTTGTAATTGGACTTGTAAAACCGTTTCTGGAGATTTTTTGCCCTTTCCTATGCTATATACCTTCTATGTAGATGTCAGAGAAAATTTAAAATATTGTTTCAATGCATTCTATGGCACCTTTAATTTGCATAATACAGTTAAATAGCATTTAGTAAATTAGTTATTATACTATATGCTCTTCAAATTCTCTTTTTTAAGGTATGTTCGCCCCAACTCAGAGGACAGAGGGCATCTCCACATCCGACATAATCACACGAATCGTACGTGACTATGATGTTTACGTGCGCCGCAACCTCCAGAGAGGCTACACTGCCAAAGAGCTGAACGTCAGCTTCATCAACGTGAGTGCATCTTTTAATAAAACATTTGAAAGGAAATATAGCCTTCATTTGTCCAGCAAAGTATTGGATTTGATGTGACATGTCAGCTCTGTTGCACTCTTTCTCTCAGGAGAAGAAGTACCACCTGCAGGAGCACGTGGATAAGGTGAAGCAGAAGGTTCGAGATGTGGAGGAAAAGAGTAAAGAGTTTGTGCAGAAGGTGGAGGAGAAGGGCATCGACCTCATTCAGAAATGGGAGGAGAAGTCGCGAGAGTTCATCGGGAACTTCCTGCAGATGTTCGGGCCAGATGGGGCATTGGTGAGTCTGGATGCACCTCTTCCAACACTGATGTTTTAATACGTAAATAAATCGTTAATGATAAATCAAAGTTCTGTCATCATTTACTCCCTTCAAAAGATTTCTGTTTCCTGTGGATGACAATAGATTTTTTTTGCAGGATGTAGAAGCTGCTCTTTTTGGATTATAAAAGTAGTTGGTTATGTACTTCAATCCTCTAAACAAGGAATAAAAGCACAAAATGGTCTACGAGACTCATGTGTTGAATTTTAAGTCTTCTGAAGTCATAAGACAGGCGAAATTTAAGTAATTATTTGGCATTGTTGATATCAAATATCAAAGTCCTCCTTTCAGAATCTGTTAAATGTTAGTTATTTTACCAAAATAAGAGAGATCATATAAAATGCAAGTTATTTTTTTTATTTAGTACTGACCTAAATAAGATATTTCACATAAAAGACATTTACATATTGTCTACAAGAGAAAATAAGTTGAATTTTTAGACCCTGTTCAAAAGTTTACATACACTTGATTCTTAATACTGTGTTGTTACCTGAATGATCCACAGCTGTTTTTTTTGTTTAGTGATAGTTGTTCATGAGTCACTTGTTTGTCCTGAACAGTTGAACTGCCTGCCGTTCTTCAGAAAAAATCCTTCAGATCCCACAAATTATCTGTTTTTAGCATTTTTGTGTGTTTGAACGCTTTCCAACTATGACTGTATGATTTTGAGATCCATCTTTTCACACTGAGGACAACTGAGGGACTCATATGCAACTATTACATGCTTATGAAGAAAAAATGATGCATTAAGAGCCAGGGGTGAAAACATTTGAACAGAATGAAGATGTTTACATTTTTTCTTATTTTGCCTAAATATCTTTTTTTTTTCTTCATTTAGTACTGCCTTTCAGAATGCATACATGTTTCCCAGAAGACAAAATAAGTTAAATTTACCCTGATCTTTAAATTTAAAAAGTTTTCACCCCTGGCTCTTAATGCGTTGTGTTTCCTTTTGAAGCACCGGTGAGCGTGTGAACCTTCTGTAATAGTTGCATATGAGTTCCTCAGTTGTCTCCAGTGTGAAAAGATGGATCTCAAAATCATAGTCATTGTTGGAAAGAGTTTAAATACACAAAAATGCTGAAAAACCAAATCATTTGTGGGACCTCAAGGAAGAAAACACAGCTGTGGATCATTCAGGTAACAACACAGTATTAAGAATCAAGTGTATGTAAACTTTTGAACAGGGTCATTTTATAAGTTCAACTGTTATTTTCTCTTGTGGACTATATGTAAACATCTCATATGTGAAATATCTTATTCAGGTCAGTACTAAAAAAACAACAACATGCATTTTGTATGATTCTGCCCTTTTTTTTTTTTTTTTTTTTTTGGTAAAATAATAAACATATTGCTGATTCTGCAAGGTGTATGTAAACTTTTGACATCAACTGTTTATAAGAGTGATTTCTGAAGGATCATGTGACACCTCAGACTGGAGTAATGATGCTGAAAATTCAGCTTTGCATCTCAGCTTTTGCAATTGTAATAATATTTCATTTTTTTCTGTATCAAATAAATGCAGCATTAGTGAGCATAAGAGACATCTTTCAAAAACTCTGAAAAGTCACTTTTATTATAAACCTTTGACTGGTAGTGTATACACTATAGTGGAGGGGAAGATTTTTTTTTTTAAATACATATTTGTCTCCAGATAAAATAGACTAATATGATGTATTATGTGTCTAACAGAAGCACATGTTGAAGGAGGGAAAAGGCCGGATGTTACAAGCCATCAGTCCCAGACAGAGCCCCAGCAGCAGTCCGGTCCGCGAGGAGCGCTCTCCGTCCCCCACCTTCCGTCTTCCCTTCTTCACCTCCTCCCCATTCTTTTCTCCTCCTCCTCATCACAGTGGCGCACACTGCACAAGCAAAGATGAGGACTAGGAAACACCCGTTCTAGACGTCTCACGTTTTATACGCTTTCTTTAAGCCATTTTGAGTAGCCAAGAATATAAATGAAGGACAGACTAGCTCAAGATGTATTTAAATACGAAAAATGTGTTGAAATGCACAATAGTGACCAGATTATTCCACCCGTACTTTCTAAAGGTCTCCCTCTCGCTTCAGAGAGATTTGCCACACACCACTAAACCAGAAGCCTCCATATTGTTGGCCTATTCCTTGGATACATTTTGTATTCGGCCTGGAACGTGCATAATTATGCATTTTTAGCGCTTCTTGTTTTTTTTTTTTTTTTTTTTTTGTTTCACAACACAGCATCTGCACATAATCTCATTCTCGGTTGTGCATAAAACTCACCCTCACCTGCCTTCATTGTCCAGATCTTTTCATACTTGAACAGAGGCCAAATTTGAGACTAATTCCAGGATGGGGAGGGATCCCAGCACAGAAAACTTCAGGATCGGTTATCTTTGTATAGTTCTCTAATGGTTTTTTACACTGGTTACAGTACAGTTTATGACACAAAGTGAAAGTCTTTTAACGTTCAGTCATTCTTTTTGAACATTCTCTTGTTTTTCTGAGCTTTATGTTTCTGCTAAAGTTCATTAGGTGTTTTTCCTCACATGAACCCTCTCTCTCTCAGACTCTGATGTGAAGTAATAATTTCGGGGCTTGGCAGTGACGGCGTCTGGCACCTCCATTTAAACCCTGTGCTAGTCTGTGGCACGGGTCCCAGTCTTTTTGGAAAGGTTTGCTTGCTGAATGTTTACATTACCCAAGCCCACTGAGAAACAGTGTTAACACGAAAGAGTACCAGGACCTGTTTGTTTACATAGGATAAGGACTGTAGGATTATGTATTCGCCAGAACACAACTTTGGCTTTCCTGTGGTCAGGAACATTAGGATTTGATTTATTTTAGATGATCATTGTGATTCAAAAGAACTGTGTAAATAAATAATGCCAGCGAATCACTAAACCATCTTGAAAGAAAAATATCTTGTGGCTTGTTACGCATTCGCAGGAATCAAAAAACACAGTACTGTACTACAGCACCTTTATTGTCCAATAACAGAAGATTTTAGAAAAAGATGATTTAAAAAAAAAAAAAGACTAACATTAGCCTATCACTTCTGAGTAGTTAAATGGGCATAACATCAGATACAGATGTTTGATATTTCAGGTTACATTTCTGCTTTCCAAATTCTATAGTCCTAGCAGCTGCATTCTTAAAGGGGTCATCGGATGCCCATTTTCCACAAGTTCATATGATTCTTTAGGGTCTTAATGAAAAGTCTCTAATATACTTTGGTTAAAAATTCTCAATAGTAGTGTAAAAATCACCCTTTTATCAACTCATTTTATTGCATGATCCTTTAAATGCAAATGGGCTTTGCTCACCCCTCCCCTCTGATGTAGGATTATGAGCTGTAATGTTTACTTTAGCTGCGTTTAGCGGTGAAACTTGCCAACAAGCACATTATTAAGAAAGGCCATTTGCAAATATGCATAAAAAAACCCTTATACTCACTTCTGCTGTGGATGAAGCTGCATCAGGAACGATTCACACGAACATAGATGCATATGTAGATCGGGATCGGCGCTTTCCTTTTAAAAACGAAAGTAACGTTATCCTTTGCATCTTCAGCGGCTCAGATGTCAGGAGTAAATGACGACTGCTACGTTCATTATTACATCCAACAACAGAACACCTCAAATGGAGACATTATTGTCTTCCCCTGCACCTGAGTCACACAATGGCGATCAGAGTCGGACTGTTTCAGCTCAGTGAGGGCGGGTCTAAGGTAAGGCGCTCATGTCAATCAACTGTCGTGGGTGTGGCCTCTGTGTGTCGTCACAACGATAAGAAGCTGAGAATGACCTGATTTTAAAAAGGGGATATTACTTTTAAGGATGAAAAAATACCACTGGGTGGATTTTTGTCATTGTAGGGTGGTTGTGTACACAAACTGCCAACATATTAATGTTCAAACAACATGTAAAAGTTAATTGTGCATCTGATGACCCCTTTAAAAATAAAGGTTAAAAAAGAGGTTTTCACAGTGATGTTTTTTTGGTTGCCAAAGAACCATTCACTAAACAGTTTTTAAAACGTTTGTACTCAGTGTGAAGAAGCTTTTGTGCCTTACGCCTTACCTTAGACCCGCCCTCACCGAGCTGAAACGTTGTGTGACTCAGGTGCAGGGGAAGACAAGAACGTCTCCGATTGAGTGATTGAGGTGTTCTTTTGTTGGATGTAATAATGAACACAGCAGTCACCATTTACGACATCTGAGCCGCTGAAGACGCAGAGGATTTTAAGAGAAATTTGAACCAAAGTATGTCATAGACTTCTCATTAAAGGGGTAGTTCTCTTTCAGATGTACAGATAATGTACTCACCCCCTTGTCATCCAAGATGTTCATGTCTTTCTTTCTTCAGTAGTAAGGAATTTTTTTTTTGAGTAGAACATTTTTTAGGATTTCTCTCCATATAATGGACTTCTATGGTGCCCCCGAGTTTGAACTACCAAAATGCAGCTTCACAGGGCTCTAAACGGTTACAGCCAGGGAAAGAAGGGTCTTATCTAGCAAAACGATGGGTTATTTTGTAAAAAAAAGATTACAATTTATATACTTTTTAACCTCAAATGCTCATCTTGTCTAGCTCAGCAAGAAGAGCATTTGAGGTTAAAAAGTATATAAGTTGTAAATATTTTTAGAAAATAACCGATTGTTTTGCTAGGTAAGACCCTTCTTCCTTGGCTGGGATCATTTAGAGCCATTTGAAGCTGCATTTTGGAAGTTCAAACTCAGGGACACCATAGAAGTCCATTATATGGAGAGAAATCCGGAATTGTTTTCCTCCAAAAACACCATTTCTTTACGACTGAAGAAAGAAAGACATGAACATCTTGGATGACAAGGGGGTGAGTACATTATCTGTACATTTTTGTTCTGAAAGTGAACTAGTCCTTTATGACCCTAAAGAATCATATCAGCTTGTGGAAAATGGGCATCCGATGACCCCTTTAAAGTTTTTTCATGGAACCACAGATGTCAACGAAGGACCTTTATTTTTAAGTGTGTAGATCACTCAGTAGCCCTGTAAACAAGACTGTAATTTCCACCACAAATGGAATGCAAATTTCTTGTCTGAACTTTGTAAAACGTACCTCGCGTCTTGTGGAAAGTGACGAGTCAATGACACAGTAAAGAAAAGTTTTATAAGCTAATATTCTCATATCTGAGTCATAGAGCCACAACAGCCTCTTAGTGGTTCTCAACTTGGGGACTTCAATCCATTTGAGGCCATCGATAAACTTCAACAAGAGTTTAATTTTAAGTTATGCTAAAATAATTTTACACAGTTCAAAAGTTAAAGGCCCATTCACATCAAGCACAATAACTATAACTACATGTTTATAATCATGTCTGCTGCTTTAAAATGCTCTTTAAAGTTGCTGGATATTGTTCCTGTGTATAAAGTTATGAATTGTCATATCCAACTTTATCCACATGCATATTCATGTAAAGCAATATACTATACCAGCATACATAGTTATCCTGAATTAACCCTATATAGCAAATGTCAACTGCTTGATTGTTTGTACTGTTGCAAAACTATATTGTCGCCCAGCTCTTTATATAAAGTTGGATACATAACTATGTCCAACTTTATTTGCATGCATACAGTACAATCACGTAGGGTGATATAAACTATGAAAATCTTGATTGCTTATTAGAAAATGTTTCTGCTAAATTAAGATATAATATAAACATCATAATTGTCTCTAAATCTGCTTTAAAACAATTGTATTTTTTAAAGCCCTAAACATAAATTTAGCTTGAATTTTTACTTTGTTGTTATTGTTATAATTTTGGTGTGGACTTCCCTATTCTCATAGATTTAGAATGAATATTAATACTTTATAGTTATTGTTATAGTCCATGGTGTGAACGGCTTTTAAAACCACTAAAATCAAGATTACTGAAAAAGTGGGGAATTCGCTATGGAAGCCCGCTTTCGCCTCTAAATAAAATTAAAAATAGGTAATTGTAAACTTCTTATTTCACAATTCTGACTTTTTTGTCTCAGAATTGTGAGATATAAACTCACAATTCTGAGAAATTAAGTCAGAATTGTAAGATATGTTAAAAACATTTCTGACAATTCTGACTTTTTTGGTTCAGAATTGTGAGTGTAAGACGTAGGACTTTTTCCTAGACTGACTTTATAACAGGCAGTTGCAAGTTAAGTCAGAATTGTAATATATAAACTTGCAATTCTGAGAAATAAAGTCAGAATTACGTGATTATAAACTCGCAATTGCAAGTTATAAAGTCAGAATTGAGTAAACTCGCAATTCTGAGAACATATCTTCTATTTTGCTCCTCAAAATTGGACTTTATAACTTTCAATTGAGAGTTCATATCTCACAATTCTGGGAATAAAAGCCAGAATTGTGAGGAAAAAGTCAGAATTGCCAGATATAAACTTTCAATTTTGAGAAAAAAGTCGCAATAACCGTTTTTTTATTCAGTGGCGAAAACGGGCTTCCATACTTCACGTGCACCGCTGAGTATGAAACTGTACCTCTCCAAACAATTGAGAAGATTTTGATTTAGTTTTCCCCTTGATTAATCTACAATGTTTGTAATAGCAAATTTGGTTTTCCACCTTCAGAGATTTTCTAAGCTAAATGTTATGCCTCAGAAGTGGCATTTACCTTAATAAAAAAGCACCTTTGTCATCACGGCAGCAGAAGTACAAAAGAAAATCTAGATGATAGTCCTTCCAAATATTGTCTCGGATCTCAGTTATGAAGGTTGGACACTCCATAATGACTCTGAGCGGCAAGCAGAGCTGCGTGCGCTGCAGCGGAGGAGAGCGGGTCTGAGTGCTCTTGAGCCCTGGAGGTAGAGCATGTGGTCAGTTCATCAGCATCGCTCCATCAGCTGTTGTTGGAGGACAGCTCTGGCTTCAGACGGATGGCCCACGAGTTGGCAGAGACGACGTTACCGCGCCGATGGATGCGGCAGGTGTACGTGCCTTCATTGAATTCGTTGGCCACGAGCCGCAGATCTCGATCTTTAATTACAATATAGCCGGGAATGGATGTCAGCAACTGCTCGCCGTCCTTATACCAGCTGACGAAAGATAAAACAAAGAAAATCAGATACCCTGGACAGAAACTAAGCTTAAAAAAAAAGTGATCATATTGATTATTTAGAGACTTCTGTGTATCAAATACAGTGAGGGAAAAAAATATTTGATCCCCTGCTGACTCTCTTAAAGGGAGAGCTCCTAATCTCAGTTTGTTACCTGTATAAAAGACACCTGTCCACAAAAGCAATCAATCAATCAGATTCCAAACTCTCCACCATGGCCAAGACCAAAGAGCTGTCTAAGAATGTCAAAGACAAGATTGTAGACCTACATAAGGCTGGAATGGGCTACAAGACCATCGCCAAGCAGCTTGGTGAGAAGGTGACAACAGTTGGTGTGATTATTCACAAATGGAAGAAACACAAAATAACTGTCAATCTCCTTCGGTCTGGAGCTCCATGCAAGATCTCACCTCGTAGAGTTTCAATGATCATGAGAACGGTGAAGAATCAGCCCAGGGGCCTCATTTATAAAGACTTGCGTAGAAACCATCCTTGATTTTATCTAAGAACTTTTCTGATTTGATCGTAAGAGTGATTCAGAGAAAACGAATGTACCACGAAACCCATGCGTACGCCAGTCATTCGGTTATAAATCACAAATGATCGTGGAATTGTGTGCAGCTGAATGTTCCGCTGTCGAAACGCCCCTGCTTAATTAATTAACATATAAAATGAGCTCATTCCTAAAGCAAAAACTCTGTGACAATGGCAAGTAAAAAGGAGCGCAAGAAATCAAATTATAGTGAGGCTGAACTATCTGCAATACCAGGCATTACCACAAGGAAACGGTCGTACTCCAAGCTGGAATCTGACGTGGAGATAAGTACTTTTCCACGTCAAAGACGGTTTTTATAAATCTGTACTTTGACGTGGATTTGATCTTACGAACACTCTAAGATCAAATCAGTGTGTAAGAAAGTTTTATAAATGAGGCCCCAGAACTACACAGGAGGATCTTGTCAATGATCTCAAGGCAGCTGGGACCATAGTCACCAAGAAAACAATTGCTAACACACTATGCCGTGAAGAACTGAAATCCTGCAATGCCTGGAAGGTCCCCTGCTCAAGAAAGCACATGTACAGGCCCAATGAACATCTGAATGATTCAGAGGAAAACTGTGTGAAAGTGTTGTGGTCAGATGAGACCAAAGTTGAACTCTTTGGCATCGACTCGTATTTAGAGGAGGAGGAATGCTGCCTATGACCCCAAAAACACCATCCCCACCATCAAACATGGAGGTGGAAACATTATGCTTTTTCTGCAAAGGGGACAGGACAACTACACCGCATCAAAGGGACGATGGACAGGGACCATCAAATCTTGGGTGAGAACTTTCTTTCCTCATTGAAAATGGGTCATGGGTGGGTATTCCAGCATGACAGTGACCCAAAACACACGGCCAAGGCAACAAAGGAGTGGCTCAAGAAGAAGCACAGTAAGGTCCAGGAGTGGCCTAGCCAGTCTCCAGACCTTAATCCTATAGAAAATCTGTGGAGGGAGCTGAAGGTTCGAGTTGCCAAACATCAGCCTCAAAACCTTAATGACTTGGAGAGGATCTGCATAGAGAAGCAAGACAAAATCCCTCCTGAGATGTGTGCAAACCTGGTGGCCAACTACAAGAAACGTCTGACCTCTGTGATTGCCAACAAGGGTTTTGCCACCAAGTACTAAGTCATGTTTTGCAAAGGGGTCAAATACTTATTTCGCTCATTGAAATGCAAATCAATACAGAACTTTTTTTTAAAGCATTTTTCTGGATATTTAGTTGTTATTCTGTCTCTTACTGTTCAAATAAACCGACCATTAAAATTATAGACTGATCATTTGTTTGTCAGTGGGCAAACATACAAAAATACAAAAAAAAAAAAATTCCCTCACTGTATGTTATACTAGGCTTTATAGGGTTAAAGGGAAAAATCTGTCATTTATTAATCACCCTAACGCTAGAAAACCCCATAAGACCTTCTTTTTCTTCTGAATACAATTTAAGATATTGAGAAATTAAGAAATATGTGAGGTCTCTGACCCTCCCATAGACAGCAAGTGTACTACCACACTGTAAATAATGCTTATCTTACTTAGTATTTTTGTCTTGTTTTTAGTCAAAATATCTAAAAATTCTTAAATTAAGATTAATTTATTAGATAAGCAAAAATGAGCAAAAAAGTAAATTTTAGTCTTGTTTTAAGCAAAATGCACAAAATGCAAAAATGCCTGGAACCAATTATAATTATCTGCCAGTGGGCTAAGTAAAATATTCTTAAAACAAGAGTATTTTACTTACACCACTGGCAAATAAAGCAATCTGCACTTGATTTAGTTTTTTTCCCTCCTTGAAACTAGACTAAATATCTTAAAGGGATGGTTCGGAGTAGAATTGACTTCATTGCTATGCACTCCGAAGCCCTTGTAAATACCCCATCCGAAGTTTTTTTTTACCTTAGTCAAACATTTATGGACATATTAGAGTTTTTCGAATTGCTTGTTACAGGAGTGAATGGTACATGTGATGTATCTCGTAAATTGCACCACTAAACGTGCAAGTAATCTTACCAAACTTGTGCAGTAGTGTAAATAGGTTATGTAATCACAAAACGCTGCATCAGAACATTTGTAAGTCCACCATGAGTGTTTTAAAAACACCAAAACACAAAAATTGGAGCAATTTACGAGATACATCACATGTACCATTCACTCCTGTAACAAGCAATTCGAAAAACTCTAATATGTCCATAAATGTTCGACTAAGGTAAAAAAACTTCGGATGGGGTATTTAGATGGGCTTCGGAGTGCATAGCAATGAAGTCAATTCTACTCCGAACCATCCCTTTAAGTAATTTTGCTTATTTAGTAAATAACTTTAATCCACATTTTCGTCTCTACTGACCCAGATCCGGCGTTATGACGTTGACATTTGTATGTAAAGCTATTGAAAGCTATTGATCTGGATCAGCACCACCACATGAATGGAACAACATAAGGTTAAGTAATTAATGACAGAATTTTCATTTTTGGGTGAACTAACTCTAAGGTTGCTCTACCTGACTTTTGGAGGCACTCTGGTATTTTTGGTTCCACAGCGGAAGCCCACAACTTTTCCACGAGGCACAATTTTGATCTTCACATTTTCAGGCGGAGGTGTCGGTGTGGACACTGCATCCAGAGGCTCTGAGGACCAAACAAGCATGTTATAGAGTCGAATGTACAAGTGTGTTGGACTATAATATTACTACTAGTAAAAGTAGTGAACGATGTCTGTCCAAATGCACAATGAAGAGTACTGTGTGGAAGTGAACGGTTTTTGGACGCTGCAGGAGATGTTGGAGGAGGATGTTTTCAGCGTCTCACCGTAGCACAGGTCGCAGCGCTGCGGGCAGTTTTTCTTCATGAAGCTCCGCCTCCTCTCACAGAAACCCAAGCGGGCCCAAGGGTCACACACACGCTTCTTGTCCATGCATCCTGAAGCAAATGCACACACCGATAATACAAACAAGCATAAGCTTTAAAACTCCAGCGAGATGAGAATATGTTTAAAATAACTTTTTTCACTTACTTTTACAGTTCATGCAATGGAAAGTCTGTCTATATTCTATTTTCTAAATGCATGTTATAGATCTACACTACCAGTCAAAAGTTTTTGAACAGTAAGATTTTTAATGTTTTTTAAAGAGGTCTCTTCTGCTCACAAAGCCTGCATTTATTTGATCCAAAGTGTAGCAAAACAGTACAACTTTGAAATATTATTACTATTCAAAATATTGTATAAATGTAATTTATTCCTCTGATTTCAAAGACAAAGATGTCACATGATCCTTCAGAAATCACTCTTAAATGCTGATTTGCTGTTCAAAAATATTTATTATTATTATTATTATTATTATTATTATCAATATTTAAAACAGTCAAGTACATTTTTTAGGATCCTTTGATGAATAGAAAGATCCAAAGATCATCATTTGTCAGATTTTTCTGGGAAAGAAATGATAGAAATTAAAACTTTTATTTAGCAAGGATGTTTTTAAATTGATCAAAAGTAATGATAAAGACATTTATAATGTTGCAAAATATTTCTATTTCAGATAAATGCTGTTCTTCTGAACTTTCTATTCATCAAAAAAACCTGAAAAAAGTCTACTCAGCTGTTTTCAACATAATAATAAATGTTTTTTGAGCAGCAAATCATTTCTGAAGGATCATGTGACTGGAGTAATAATGCTAAAAATTCAGCTTTGAAATCACAGGAATAAATTACATTTTAAAATAAATTCAAATAGAAAACAGTTAATTTATATAGTAAAAACATTTTAAAACTGTACTGTTTTTGCTGTACTTTGAATCAAATAAATGCAGGCTTGGTGAGCACAAGAGACTTCTTTAAAAAAAAACTCCACACCTACACCTCTGCATCCAATCAATAACTGACTAAATACCTATATTTGCCTTACCGTAAAGGCGCTGGATGCCCCAGATATCATCTTGAGCGATGTTCCTCTGACCCGTGTATGTTGCATTAGGGTGCATTAGTGCATGAGGGTCTCGTGAATGCCAGAGGCCTAAAGCGTGACCGATTTCATGCGCAGCTACCTGAACCAGGTCATTCAGCCACACACCTGTGCAGAGACAACATGCCATCAAATTAAAGAGGAAAGGGAAAGAAGAACAAATACAGGTTTTTCTTTGCGTGTATGAAGTAATCTTTATCTCCTCAGTGTATTTATGTTCCTTGTATGGGGTTTTTGAGTTTAAACATTTCGAATTCAAAGTGAGCACTTTCAGAACAGTGTTTTCAAGTTCACATCATTTAAGAATCTTTTGTTTCAAACCAGTGATTATCAGAGTCAGTCACATGATTTCAGCAAACAAGGCTTCACTACCCTTATGAAAAAGAAGTTTATTCAAGTGTGCTATTAGTATATTCTTTTAAACTTTTAAAAAATAGGGAAATATACTTTCAGTCTACTTTGTATGTACTTCTCAGAAATGTGCTTTATATACTTATATACTCAGAAATATACTTAAAATGACATTTAAGTATACTTGACTTACACTTAGAAAAAGTCTAAATATATTTGAGCTATACTTGTGCTCTGAGAATCCGTGTTTTCATTGTTATATGCTAGGGACGCTCTATTGCACATCTTCTGAACAGAATTTTCAAAACACAAGTGAAGAAGAAACCGAAACAATATGCTTCCACATGTAATCTAACACAATCGTCAGACATAAAACAGCATCAAAACCATAGAAATGTAAAACTGTGTAACGTTATGGGATAAAATGTAGACCCATGAAGAGGTAATAATGACTGTCAAGCTTTGGGGTGTTGATCAACTCCATCTACGTTTTGATTATCATGAATAGTCTTTTTTTTTTTAGCTTTTTGTTCAAAATGTTGATTTATTCATTTATTTTCTATTCATAAAACATACCCACATTCAAGTGTTTATAAAAAAAAATGCATGAAGCTAAAATAAAATGTTTTTGTTTACAAGCAGATACCCTTTTTTTCTTTTGATTTTTTGTTTGTTCAGATAATTATATAACAAAATATATACAAATTAATACCTAAATAGGGACATAGTAGTACACTTAAAGTATGATGTAAAGTTCTCTTTAAGAAAACATATGAGTATACTTAAGTTGCAGTATAAAATTACTAAACTAGTAGTTTACTGAGACTATACTTCAAAGTGTACTAAAATGCATTAAAAAGTATTTAATTAGTAAACTATCAGTATACCTATAAATTTGCTTTTAGTATACTTGCAGTACAAACTGAAAACACAGATGCTTACTAGTTGTATACTCAAAGTTTACTACTGTTATACTATATATATATATATAGTTGTAATAAATGAGAAGATATCTTATATTTGTATATTCTCCCATTGCACATCCTCCCATTTTGATAACTAACCGTAGTCAATCAGTACCTTGTTTCCAGCTGAAGCGGGATTTGCCCAGAATCCAGAATTCATGGTTGTCAAAGTGAATCTCCCCACGTGGGGGAAGGAAGGCGTGGGCCAGCTCTCCATTCAGTCCGTCAAAACACGGGTGCAATGGAGACCACCAGCAATCCGTGTGATTGTAAGTGTAGAAGCCTGTCACGGAAAAAGAAGAGGTGTTAAGAAACTCAAGTAAAAATAGCATATTAAAAAAACTGCATCCAGTACTCTGTCAGCCTGCCAAAGTGCACAGGCCTGATGTTTTGGCTCTTTTCCTGCACATTTATTTACCTATCGTGATATCAGCACTTTTGTTGAGGTTGGTGATTTCAGTGAAAGATAGAGGAGAAACATCACTCCATTTCGTGAAGGCGATGCTGATAGCTTTGCGGGTATCATCTTTATTCAACGTGTTGGGGAACCTTGTGATCCTTGAAGAGGGAAAAATGTAAATTACTTCCAGCCAAAAACGAATGACACTTTCAAAGAGTCTCTGTGTCTGCAATCAATCAGAACGCACATTTTACAAAAGCCCAACACTCCCGAAATCAATTTGCACTTCCCAAAATATCCCTCATCATCTGAACCCCAGATTATCACTTTTGTCCATCTCATGCATCTGTTCGCTCATACTTTAGGCATTCAACAAAATACACTTCAATAGAAGGGATTCTTTTTTATATATATTTTATATATCCTGTATCTCTCTTACTTGTAAGTGATGTTGAAATGCTCCCACTTGTATCCCAGTGGATTGATGGCATAGCGTTTGGAGCGGGCCAGACCTCGATGAGACCTCGTGTCCACAGGTGCCGGTGTCTGCACACATGGTTTATGCAACTGAATACTAGCCACCTAAGAGGAAGATAAAAAAGAAATGCTGAAAGAGTGGCATATATTACTATGTTGTGAGTAATATCATCATATAGCAAGCCACAAAGTCAAAATGATGATTCTGATCCACAAGGGTCATTTCCGGGATTCGGTAACATTTCGACCTTGAATATAATTTTTTTCAACTACACATAATTTATTTTCTAAATACCCTACATAATTTGGCACATTTCAAACCTTCAAAAAAAAAATCATATTTCCCCACCTCAGGCGTTAATGACCTTATATTATTTTCATTTTTTTTTTTTCAGATTGAGACCCTGTAATGGACAAAATGTTATTGGTTTAAAAAGGATTTTACATACAATTTGTTATAAAACAAACATCCTACCTACTACTCCTGTGTCCCTGATAACAATATAATGATAACAAATGTATCATATTTTTCAAATTTTTACAGGACTGAAGCTTAAAACACAAATTGTTTATCTATGGTCTGTTTATTTTTGTATACTATATTTTTAATTTAGAAGTTTAACTAAAACCACAATTTTATTGTTTTAGTTCTTAACACGTCAGATGGTAATCAGCAAGAAATGCTTTCATTCTTAATTGTCTTTCTTATATTTTTTCCAAAATTATTAATTTGACGAGGTGTGACGAGGTTGAAGTCTGTAACACATTTGAAGGGATACATTGCCTTAAATTTTAATTTTTGGTTCTCATATTGACTCTTTATTTCTGGGTCAACATATCTGCAGGCCAAACACTGTCTTTCTGCTGTAAATGTGGGTGCAATTTCTGATGTAGGATGCTTGTCAAAGTTTAAGTGGACATATTACATCAAAACTGTATAAAAATGTATTTATAACAAAAAATATGAGTTGTCATGACTTTGGTAGGTATATATTTGCTGAAACATGACTATTTTTTTTTCATTAAAATTATTAATAAATTAAGTAAATAACCCCGTCACAAGCTTACAACCCCATAACAATAAGAATTAAGAAACACATATATTTGTGACGGGGTTGAGGTTTTTCACTTAAAATGGCCACTGCTCCTCATGTAGTAGGAGATCAGACCATATTTGGCAGCAATAAAACAAGTACACTGTATAAACGTATGGATTAAAATAAACTGTTGAAAAATAATAATTTTCTATCTTAATTTTATGAGTCGGGGTTGAGTTGTTCAGCTTAACAAAATCCTCCCTGACTATAATATGCGTTAAAAATATAAATAAAAAGTGTGATACTACTAACCATTTTCTGCACCACTATTAAAGAGCCCTTAATTTCATTTCTGGTAAATAATGTCACATATGAGCAGAGTCTAAATTATTACAGGCGTAGAATATTTAGTGTAACAGGGTTGAGTTCAGACTGAGGGACGTAACTTTAAAGTCTGTTTTTATCAAATATCTTGCTTCTTTTTTTTTTTTTTTTTTTTTTGAAAAAAAAAATTCTTCACAAGAAAAGAACACAAATAAATGCTTACATTATTGCCATAAATCATAGTCACTATGCACATTTTGTTAATAATTTTTAAAGTACAAACTCAGTGAAGTGCCTGCAGGGACATAACAAAATGGTTGGTTTAAGATATATATAAGACATTATTTTATGCTAAAAAATATTAAAACGCAATAATCATTTTTATTCATTATTATGGTTTTTATTGCGAAAAACTTGGAACAATTCATTTTGGTGAACCACCACTTTAGAAACTCTAGGGGACTGAAATATTACCAAATCTCACGAATGACCCATGAATACTTTTAATCAAATGCTTCTTTAAAAACATTAAAAATCATAATGAAAAACTTTTGACTGGTAGTGTACATTAGTCCTGCTTAAATGGGTTAAACAACACTCCTAAGTTCAAATAATTGCACTAAACATAAATTTAAACTGTAACACAGTTTCATTTAATTGCAATTAACATCAAAAACATTCAATTTGCACTTATCTTCTTTTAAAACGCACTTTTCCATACTCTTTTTAAACGTAGCATATTTTATTATAAGTCACCAAAAAGCAAAACAGAAGTGTTTTTAGATTTGTGAACTTTTAGAAGAGGAAATAAACTAAAGCTAATGACAGCTGCTGTCTGATATGAAATTCCAGATGAATGTCGCTCGATTGTTGAGCTGAAGTCAGTAACTTATGCAGCCAAAACTCTGGAATATGTGTCACCCATATGTGAACACACCCGCTCCCTCCTCCCTCATGACCTTTAACAATATTCCTCTCTCTCCTGCTCGTCCTTTTGATCTTTACAAAGATGTTACAACTCTTTCCAGGAAAAAATGCATGTGAATCACCAATGAATGTCTCACTGACCCATATATATATATATATGGGTCAAAGACGTAAAAGGGTTAAAGCATAAAAACAACAAGTGTTATACTGCTTTAAATTGTTGTTTTACCCAAAAAATATAAATAAGCTTTCTCTTTAATTTGATTGCATTTTTGTTTTTCTGAGCAAAAGTATCAAATTTTTTTCCCTAATTTACAGAAGACACCCACTAAAATGTAATTCAGTGTAACAATCTTGTCAAGCATATTAACAACAAAAATCAATTTACGACATATTAAAAGATGAATTAGTTTAACCTCAAATACTAACTAGCTGTAATTCTACATTTTTAAAATTTGCCACTATCCTAGGTTTTGCACATTTGTCAGTAAGAACTGTTTTACTGCTTTAAAACACAATACAATTTAATATGCTCACTTATTCATTTATATAATTTAATATGTCAGAATAAGCATGTTGTTTGAATTTTTGCATAAATATTGTATTACACCGAATAACAATGTAACATAATTTCAACCAAATTTTGACACTTTATTATTCAAAAACTTATTTAAAAACCTTAAAAGTAGACACTTTACTTGCATTTAATGTGCTTTCTATGGACATGAAATCACCTTTGGTAATTTCTTTTGATGTGGACATCTTATATGTGACCCTGGACCACAAAACCTTAAAATCATTAGGATTTTAAGTAAAGATCATGTTCTATGAAGATATTTAGTAAATTTCCTACCACAAATATATAAAAACTTAATTTTTCATAAGTAATATGCACTGCAAAGAACTTCACTTGGACTTTAATTTTAATATTTTCTTAATATTTTCATTTTTTGCACCCTCAGATTCCAGATTTGCAAATAGCTGTATCTCAGCCAAACAGTCCTATCTTAAACCATACACCAGTGGAAATGATCAAAATTATCAATGCATTTATCAAAGAACTGACCCTTATGACTGGTTTTGTGGTCCAGGGTCACATATATGTTAAACATGAAATGAAATGATCAAATAATTAGTTTAAAATACTTTAAATGACATACAGCGTAGGATGCCAGTGCTAAACTTATACTGCAGGGTCCTGAAAGCCTGTCCATGTCACTTTCAGTTCTTTTACGAGGACTAGACAACAAACCAAAGCTTATGATATAAACTTGACATGATATGAAGCGCTTACCGTGTGTTTTCTCCACTCAGGCACGACCACAGCATTATTATTATCCAGCAGCACCGTCAGCAGCAGCAGCGCGCAGGAACAAACCCAGCGCATCTTTAAATCACACAACTTTCCTCACGGATTACCTTCCACTTTGTGTTTGCGTTTCATCCATATAATCTTGAGTAAGAAAGTATTTCCACAGAACTAACCGCATCCAGACGCGCGCGCATCCGTGCCGGAGACAGATGTGCCCGCGCCTCCGGACAGACAGATTCCTGCGAATGTTTCTGTTGAATGTGTTTAATACTCGCAGGAGAGTTTATTTAGTGCACTTCTGCTTCTTGCTCTGAACTTTCGCTCTCTCTAGGGTGCAGGAAGGATCCCGCAGGAGCACAAAGCGCCGCCCTGCTCCAATCTAACGTCCTCCTCCTCATCTCCTCCCTTTACTCTCCATGCATGTGCAGCTTCTGTTTATAAACTCACAGTCGCTTAATAATGGAAAATTTTGGAAGCGTTTATTTTCCCTAGCGAGTTGTCTTGTTTTCAGGACGCATGCAAAACACAAAAACATTTTTTTTTTCTTAATGTTGCCTGGATAAATTCAAGAACATCAATATTCAGGTCACGTCACCTGGGTGACGTCACGACGCCAAAGTCTTCAACGTTTGTTTTTTTCTTCTTGTAAGAGTGGGTGCGGCCATTTGTAAATTTTATAGGTCTGGATTCTGTTCTGGTCACATTCTGCTACTTTTAACTGTGCAAAACAGCTGGTTTTGCTGCTTGATATTGCAAATTGCTGTCTTACCATGATATTTCAATATATTTTCTTAAAGGAGTAGTTCACTTCCAGAACAAATATTTACAGATAGCTTAATGTACTTGCGCCCTTGTCATCCAAGATGTTCATGTCTTTCTTTCTTCAGTCGTAAAGAGATCATGTTTTTTTGAGGAAAACATTTCAGGATTTTTCTCCATATAGTGGACTTCTATGGTGCCCCCAAGTTTGAACTTCCAAAATGCAGTTTAAATGCTGATTTAAAGGGCTCTAAACAATCCCAGCCGAGGAAGAAGAGTCTTATAAAGCGAAAAGATTTGTTATTGGTTATTAGATCTTGTCTAGCTCTGCGTCAACTCTGTGTGAAAATCGTCCTACATCGCCGTTTTATCTTTTATTTGTACATGGTATTTGACCTTCTTTGTGTGTTCACTTTCTAAACACGTCAAAACAGGATTTTGAAGTTGAAGGAGAAAACAGCATGGGAGTTTTTTTTGACATACCCTAACTGTCATGAACTGGAAAACAAAGAGTTCAGGCAGAGCTAGACAAGATGTGCATTTGAGGTTAAAAAGTATATAAATTGTAATCGTTTCACTATGTAAGACCTTCCTTGGCTGGGATTGTGTGGAGCTCTTTGAAGCTGCATTTTGGAAGTTCAAACTTGGAGGCACCATAGAAGTCCACTATATTGAGAGAAATCCTAAAATGTTTCCCTCAAAAACTATTTCTTTACAAAACAGCTGGTTTTGCTGCTTGATAATGCAAATTGCTGTCTTACCATGATATTTCAATATATAATCTTAAAGGATTAGTTCACTTCCAGAACAAAAATTTACAGATAATGTACTCACCCTCTTGTCATCCAAGATGTTCATGTCTTTCCTTCTTCAGTAGTAAAGCGATTGTTTTGTTGAGGAAAACATTTCAAGACTTCTCTCCATATAGTGGACTTCTATGGTGCCCCCGAGTTTGAACTTACGAAATGCAGTTTAAATGCAGCTTTAAAGGGCTCTAAGGAAGAAGGGTCTTATCTAATGAAATGATCTGTTATTTTCTAAAAAAAAAAATTCAATTTATATACTTTTTAACCTCAAACACTCGTCTTGTCTAGGTCAGTGTGAAATCGTCCTACATCGCAATTTTATTTGTAAAGTGTGTTTGACCTTCTTTGCATGTTCACTTTGTAAACACTGGGTTGGTACTTCTGCAGGGATGTAGGATGATTTTGAAGTTGCAGAAGTAAATGAGAAGGGAGTTTTTTGACATACCCTAACTGTACTGAACCAGAAAACACAGAGTTCAGGCAGAGCTAGACAAGACAACCATTTGAGGTAAAAAATATATAAATTGTAATTTTTTTTTTTAGAAAATAACCAATCGTTTCAATATGTAAGACCCTTCTTCTTCGGCTGGGATTCTGTGGAGCCCTTTGAAGTTGCATTTTGGAAACTAGGGGGCACCTAGAAGTCCACTATATGGAGAGAAATCCTAAAATGTTTCCCTCAAAAAACAATTTCTTTACAAGTGAAGAAAGAAAGACATGAACATCTTGGATGACAAGGGGGTGAGTACATTATCTGTAATTTTTTTGTTCTGGACGTGAACTACTCGTTCAGTGAACTACAGCATGTTGTTATTCTTCTCTTTATTTCCCTATAGCAGCTAATGAACCAGAAGTGTCAACCATAGGCTTATTTCATGTTAAAGAAAAAGGCGGATAGCTAAAATAAAAATCACAAATATGAAATAAAACATTTTTGTAGGTTATTTGTTTGGTGACATTTAATTGTAAGGGAAAAAAATCTTGTTTCAATCTGAATTCCTCTTCATTTTCCCCATAGAAATAAATATCTGGATTTCACCCAACACTAAACAACACCTCTAGAACATCACAATAGGTTTTTTTTTTTCTTGCACCTGCAAAAATATGTTTGGTAATACCTATAAACAGAAAGACATTGAAAGTTTAAAAGCTTACCTCACTTTCAATTCCAAAAGGTAGTGTCCTCGTTTCTTCATTTTCAGTGATGTCACATTCGCATCCCAAGTCAACATGTGAAGAAGGATTCTGAAAGGGCCACAAATTAAGCATGCATAAGCTGCGCTCATTAAAAATCCATTGTGAAGAATTGCAGATTTTGGCATAACACATGGCATTCATGGCCAAACGGCCCTCAGTCTCTAGCCCTAACCTCATTAGTTCAGTTGACCTTCGGAGGGTTCAGGAACAGCCTGGGCTTTTCACTGTGTTTTACTTTAACTCTCACACCACCCTGGAGAGAAGTCAGTTTGTCTGAGAGGAAGTCAGTCACTTATGATGGATTTTTTCTTTGACCTGCAAGGTCAACGTACAGGGTGTTCAATGCTGTTGGCTTTCGCGATGCATTTTCAGTCGACATCTAAAACACAATGCATTTATTAAAAAGTTAGTTGTGTTCCAAACAAAGACTGGGCAAACTGCTAATCTAATATTGTAAAATCAAATTATACTGTTTGCATCTTTGCAATTGAAGGACATGTCTTAAATTTATACATTACAAAGCAGCCTCGCATTAATAAAACCAAAATATTAGTGTCAGTGTTGTAAACAAATTCAATTTATGCTGTAAAGCAGATCTGTGGAAGATAATAGTGCCATTATTCAGTTCAGTGTTCAAAAGTTATGAAACAAGTTCAGTTCAGCTCTACAAAAGGCAATCGTGTCACTATTCAGCGAGCTGACGGTTGGTTTTCAGTCAGTATCATCCGGATAGCAGTGGCACCGCTGCATTAACATAAGGTATGGAATTCCTGAAGCAGAGAGAAACATGGATCTGGAGAAGGGCACCTGAAAGGCAGCCTCATATCTTTTGCGAGTGGTTTTGAATTTGGCTGGAGGCCCAGGCTTTGGCTGCACTCCAGGTGACTGCGGAACCGGGGGCTGCTTGACCCTTCCCTGTCACTCACTCTGGGAAAGAGCGAAAAAGAAAGGGAGAGGGAGACGGAAGGACGGAGGAGCAAAAGACTAGCGGGACAGGAGATTCTCTTTCAGGGGCCCTGAGAGATGAGAGTTTAATTGGCCATCGATCCATCAGTAGGTCCTCTGGCTCCTGCACCCACTTAATGATTGGCCATGACGTCAGCCTAAATACTCGCGCTAATGAGTGACTTCCAACACAAACACCCCCCGGCCCATCCCTGCTGCAGGAAAATAGCTCAGAACTTTTCCCAAACAGCTATAGCGTTGGTGCAAGTCTCTGCAGGCAACATAGACCCGATCCTAGGGCTGGGCAATATGCATATAGAGTTGAAGTTAAAACGTTTAAAGAATGTGCAAAATGGTAATTATTTTACCAAAATGCATGTTATTTTTTTTTATTACTGACATGAGTAAGATATTTCAAATGAAAGATGTTTACATATAGTCCACAAGAGAAAATAATAGTTGAATTTATAAAAATGACCCTGTTCAAAAGTTTACATACACTTGATTCTTAAAGCAACACTAAAGAGTTTTTTTTTTTTACCTTAAAATAATGTTTCCGAACTCGTGTCAGTGGTTCATCCACTCATAACAGGGTGAAACAGCACTTTCGTATTCGCTTTGCGACCCTCTATCGGCCATAACAGCACTATGTAAGTTTGGGTCGTCGGGTCGCGGTTTTGTAGTTCAAATGAGACTACAAATGCGATTTGCTTTAGGGAAAAAAAAAAAAGCAAACAATGTCATTATTATGTTTTATTTCGTGTTCATACTTTCATAAAGTCATGCAACATACTCTACCTTGTCACTGGACATCGTATTTCCAAAGCCGGTCCTGGATAGCCTCCAAAAAAATAACGTGCATGTGACGCGACTGTAGGCTAAATTATTTACGACAGCGGTAATGGACAATTCCGCTTCCAACCAGTAGAGGGAGCGAAGTTCTTTAGTGTTGCTTTAATACTGTGTTGTAACCTGAATGATTTGGTTTTTCAGGATTTTTGTGTATTTGAACCCTTTCCAACAATGACTGTATGATTTTGAGATCCATCTTTTCACACTGAGGACAACTGAGGGACTCATATGCAACTATTACAGAAGGTTAAAACATTTACTGATGCTTCAGAAGGAAAAAAACAATGCATTAAGAGCCAGGGGTGTAAACTCTGAATTTGAAGATCAGGGTAAATTTTACTTATTTTGTCTTCTGGAGAAGATGTAACTATCCTCTGTGGCTTCTGAGGGCAGTACTAAATGAAAATAAGTCCCTCAGTTGTCCTCAGTCTGAAAAGATGGATCTCAAAATCATAATCATTGATGGAAAGGGTTCAAATACACAAAAATGCTGAAAAACCAAAGAATTTGTGTGACCTGAAGGATTTTTTTCTTAAGAACTGCAGGCAGTTTAACTGTTCAGGACAAACAAGGGACTTATGAAAAGCTATCACTAAACAAAAAAACCCCAGCTGTGGATCATTCAGGAAACAACACAGTATTAAGAATCAAGTGTATGTAAACTTTTGAAAGGGGTCTTTTTTTTATATAAATTCAACTTATTTTTTCTTGTGGACTATATGTAAACATCTTTTACGTGAAATATCTAAAAAAAAATTATAATAACATGCATTTTGTATGATCCTTCTTATTTTGGTAATATAATGAACATTTTGCAGATTCTGCAAGGTGTATGTATAAACTTTTGACCTCAACTGTATATTTTACAAGTTTTTCTTCTAAGTGGCTTGTCAAAGCAATAAAACTCAAAAAATAGTTATGTAAATGTATATTAAATATAAAAAAAAAATGTATCTTCAGCAATGACATAAACAAATAATCTTCTCTCAGTCACCAACCAATTATTTAGAAAAAAAATAGTTCACCCAAGAATGAAAATTCATATCATTCCAAACCGACATACATTTTTTCTTCTGTGAAACAAGATATTTTGAAGAATGTTGGTAACCAAGCAAAGTGGTTTTGGTGAACAACAACCTCCAAATAACTTCTTCAACGTTCCACAGGAGAAAGTAAAGTGTACAAGTTTGGAACAACATACGTTTTTCATTATGGTTTTAACAGTTCATTTTAAGTAATAGTTTGTTCTGTGCCACCTAATGGTGTTGTGCAGAACTCTTGACATGTTTGAGTGAATCTCTATTTTTGGTACTAAACAAAGCATTGAATAATGAAGCAAAAAGACTATTCAGTCCAAAGTTTTTCTCCACAGATGAACACCCATAATTCACTAGGTTCTACACATTCTTTGTACATTCCTGTGTTTTTGTATCCAGTACTTAGGCCAGTGTGATTAAATATCTCCATCTAGAGGATTACAGTCCACTGCAGCCAGTATAAACCCATCCATAAAAACTTCCACATAAAATCAAAAAGGTCAGATCCATTGTAAACGAACAGTCCAGATGAAACCTCCAAACTACAGCCTTAAAGGAAAAGTTCACTTCCAAAACAAAATTACACAGATAATGTACTCACCCCCTTGTCATCCAAGTTGTAAAGAAATTGTTTTTTTTTAGGGAAACATTTCAGGATTTCTCTCCATATAATGGACTTCAATGGTGCCCTGAGTTTGAACTTCCAAAATGCAGTTTAAACGCAACTTTAAATGATCCCAAATGCGGTTGTAAATGATCCCAGCTGAGAAAGAAGGGTCTTATCTAGTGAAACGACTTTTTTAAATTACAATTTATATACTTTTTAACCTCAAATGCTCATCTTGTTTTGCTCTACCTGAACTGTTTTTTTTTTCTGCTCAAGACAGGGTATGTTGAAAAACTCCCATCTTATTTTCTCCCTCAACTTGTGTCTTGAACCAGAAAATAATTTAGTTTGGGATCGTTTAAAGCCGCATTTAAACTGCATTTTGAAAGTTGAAACTTGGGGCACCATAGAAGTCCACTATATGGAGAAAAAATCCTGAAATGTTTCCTCAAAAAGCATAATTTCTTTACGACTGAAGAAGGAAAGACATGAACATCTTGGATGACAAAGGGGTGAGTACATTATCTGTAAATTTTTGTTCTGGTTCAGTAATTAGTAGATTTCGATCCTTATCAGTAATACCACCTTGTGATATTTTTGAAGTCTTGAAAAAGGCAGTTACTAACAACTGGCAAAATGACACTACAGGGACTTTTAAACATCCAAACATTAATAATTGCACTCTTGCAAACTATTCCAAATTAAACTTTCTGTAACAATGTTGTAAAAATAAGGTCAAGCTCTTGGAAGCGTTGGTGATGTTGAAGTCCTTTGCCTGTGGTGTAGTTCATTTATGGGCCACACTTAGCTTTCTACTTCTTCCAAATGTATTTAGGCTTCATAAAATTTGAGATTACTATTAGAGCTTATTTTCTATGAAAATCCTAAAAACTATTGGGTTTTTGTTGAGGGACCCACCATGTTGCAAACTTCTAGGCAGCACTCTACATGTAAAATAAATTAATTAATTTTAAAAAATAAATAAAATATCTGTCTACTTCAATTTCATTGCAACCTTAAAATCAGTGTTGTTTTTGACAACCATCTTAGATTTAGTCTTAGTCTTTTGGACTAAAATGCTTCTTAGTTTTAGTCAAATTTTAGTCACTTCTATATGTGATAGTTTTAGTCCAATTTTAGTCGACGAAAAGTCAAAAAGGTTTTAGTCTAGTTTTAGTCGACGAAAAGTCAAAAAGGTTTTAGTCTAGTTTTAGTCAAAAAAAGGGGAAAAAGTAGTCTTTTAACAAATTAATGTAGGTCAGTAAGTATTTTGCTGTTGGGTAGTGTCACTTATAAGTTGTGAAAATAGCAGATCTATAGTTCAACACAATGTGAGCTTCCGGATCGACTATTTTCACCAATAATTACAATAATGAAGGAATGTTTTAGAACATAAAAGACAAACAAGGATGGAATGCTAAAACGGCTTGCCATACTAGTATAGCAAAGATTATTTAATGCTAAACGGCTTGCCATAGCGTCAGATACTTTTTAAGTTTTAATTGGCATGCACAATAAGCAGAAATGTCATGCATTTTAACTAACATCCACTAACATTTTCGTCTATTCTCGTCTTGTCAACGAAAACTCACACACGTCTCGTCATGTTTTAGTCATCAACGAGCCATTTTTATCTCGTCATCGTCTCGTTATCGTCATGAAAAAAGTGGCGTCAACGAAATGATTTCGTCATCGTCATCGTTGACGAAAACAACACTGCTTAAAATGGTATACTGTAGCTGCGTCTCATTTGAAAGGCTGGGTCCTCCAGAGGTCGCATTTGAAGGCTGCACACGTCATCAGGGAGGTCTCATTTACGAAAACTGATAAATTGCAAAGTAAAACAGAAATTGTAGTATTTTACAACTCACAAGGAATAACGGTCAATTTTATTATGGTTACTTTTCTTAAATAAGACATACTTAATGACGTGTGCATCCTTCAAATGCGACCTCTGGAGGACGCAGCTAACTTTAACATGAAACAAAAACACCAACTCTATTGAGAGTAACTGATTACACATTTTATTAGGATTAAGACGACAGTCACAAAGTTACCAAATGAAGACGTTACACTGCAAAAGGAGCCTCATCATCTCTCAGAGCTGAAACACACTGAGGTCAGACGGTGTAAGTGTTATGACACAAATGTTCAACAAGACGCTCACTTGAATCTGCAGGGTCGAGTTTGTAGTGTTGCCTGAAACAAAAAGTAGATGGCACGAGTGTAGTAGTCATCACCAAACTGTGCTTCCATCTCTGTGCTGTGCCTTAAGATAAATCCTTCTGCAGAGTGGAAAGTTTATATGCACTTGAAAGGAACAAAGCGCAGTGTTCGAGACCTTAAAGGCAGACACGGCTTATATGTTTTGACATCTCAAAAATCTCCTGCCTTAGATCAAGACTAAGGAATGAGGTTTAGAAATGGGACTCTCTAAAACTCTAGCCCCTCTCTTATGGATTTAGTGAAATGCGTCTTTTTGAAGCTGTATTTGCCTGCGAACTAATCTCAGGAGAAATGCTGAAATGCAGGGAGAGATTTCGCTGATGCGAAGACTGACTCAGTGCACTTGACAAACCCAACCGGTAAACTTCAGTCAAGTAAACAAAACAGTAAATGACGACGCAAGTAAAATCGTGACATGGAAAGAAGGTTAAGCGCACAAATGCAAAGTCCCTGAGAGATGTTGGGGACCCCTGACTCACACACACATACGCACCAGTCACTATATGACACCAAATGAAAGTTGAAACTCATCATTTGTTACAGTGTATATATATATGCACACATACAGCTGGACTTAAGCATTAGTACAGTTTGTCGCTTTAATTCAAACGTCATCCTCGCACCTCATTTTGGTCACGTTGAGAAATTATTTTATACGAAGACAAAAAAAATTAAGACAAATTCCAAAAGGTAACATCAGCGTACGTAAAACAATTTCGGATGAACAATAAAAAGGTACATTGTGGGGCCATTTGCTTAATGTTTACACTAATTCACTGAGAACAACAACGTGGACGATAACTAATACTTTTAGGAGGGACCACTACAAAAATGTAGAATGAAGGTTATGTTTTCAGGATCCAGATCAGGAGATAGGGACTAAGGAGAGAGAAATGGCCACACTGATAGAGCATGTGAGCAGGAACACAGGTTCAGCGCTAATCACCGGGTTGAAAAGGGGCCCGAGTACAAAATTAGCTGGGATTCAATGGGGACTGGGGGTCTGGAATGTATGTTGTGAAAGAATTAGAAAGGAGAAACAAGTGGGGGGTTTACATCTCATCTCATAGTGGGTGAAGGAAGTTCATGAGGATAAATTCTCATTTTTCTCAATTTTCCTCATTGCAGATAAGCTACGTGTTTTATTCTGAAGGGCACATTTGTTTTAATTCGTGATTTTTTTGGATGTTCTTTTTGGGTTTCCCTTTGTTGACGTTTTCAGTGCGAACAGAGCCCTGTATAAAAAGATGAGGGAGGGAGGGGAGAGCGAGACAATGAATAACTCCATTCTTTTCGTCCTCTGTTCATCCCACCCATTTATTCGTCTACGTCTTTCCCCCCTCCTCACCGAGGGGCTGGTGTTAGCAGCGGGTCTCGTAGATGCCACTGCGACCGATGTAACGCACCCATTTGATGACATCATGATCGCTGTAGTTGAGCTTCGGCTCAAAGACCTTCAGATAGCGCACTTTCAATCCTGATGGAGCAAAAGGTACCTGGAAAACAAAAGAAAAACTACCATTAGCTTGATTAAATGGAGATTAGCTATTAGAAAACCATGAATCTAAAGGCAAAACCAAATAAAAAAAATATATATATATATATATATATATTGTCATAAATGCCACTTAGCAGAACACTGATGTTGCAAAAAACAAAACAAAACTGCAGAACATCCTGAAATCCTGGACTGAAAGTAATTTGTTTAAAGTCAATGTGTGCATGTGTGAAAGAGGTTCAGGGACTTTAGGGATTCAAGCTGACCTCAAAGTTCATGGAGATGGGTGGGCGAGCCCACTTCTTTTTGTCATTGGTGGGTAGCAGCTCAATCTCGGCACTGATCTGAGATTCTTTCATACCAGCCATTCGCTTGATCCTACAAAAGAACGAACAACAAATCTCAGGACAATCTGTAAAAAAAGATCTTTTTATTACTTCCGTTTCATCTCAACCTTAAAGGGAATTCTGCGAAAGGTTTTTATTTGTATGTTAAGTAGCATTTCCTGGAATTTATGTCTTCAAATGAGTACATTTTTTATTGTACAAATATATATTACAAATACTTTATATTGTACAAAAAGACAAACAACATCTCTGCATTTAAATAGAGTTGAACTGAGTATTTGGACGGACGGATAAAGTATTTGAATGGATGGAGTATATGGATGGACAGATGGATAAAAGAACAGATATTTAAATGTGGTTCTGAGTAACTGGATGGACAGACAGATGGACAGATGAATGGAGTATCTGGACGGACAGACGGATGGACAGACAGACAGACAGACAGATGAATGGAGTATTTGGATGGACAGACAGATTGATGAATGGATCGATGGATGAAGTTTTTTGATGGATTGGTGGATGGAGTATTTGGATGGACAGACGGCTGTAGAGATGGATGAAGTATATTAATAAAAGGGTGGACATGTGGATGGAGAGATTAATAAATAATATGAATGGACGGAGAATTTGGATGGATGGATGAATGGATGAAGTTTTTTGATGGATGAAGTATATTAATAAATGGGTGGACATGTGGACGGAGAGATGACTTGATATGAATGGATGGAGAATTTGGATGGATGAAGTGTTTTGATGGAAGGGTGGATGATTTGGATGGATGGACAGACAGATGGATGGTTTGAAGGAAAGATGGACACATGAAAATAATGAAAATGTACAGTAAAATCAAATCATACTTCCAAACAATGGCGTTCTCACTGGCTTTGTACTTGGCTTTCCCCTTCATACAGATGACCTGAACCCCACTGGTGTTGAGTGGAGTAGGAATGCGCACCTGTAGAGAAACACACGATTTACAATTCAAGTGGTACAACCAATAAGGCACTTTGAGAATAATGAATGTTTTTTCTGCTGTCAGTCTCACCTCTATCTTCTGTGCCAGCAGGGAGGGCTTGAAGTTGGACTTAATCACCACTTTTACCTCCAGCTTGGTGCGGCCCACCTCACGGACCAATGGGATGACACGGAAGGGGAGGATGGATGTCTTTCGTGGTGCGGTACCTGAGACAAGGACACTGTCATTGTGCTGCGTGACACACTCGCACACACACACACACACACACACACACACACACACACACACACACACACACACACACACACACACACACACACACACACACACACACACACGCTCTTCACTGACCTCATGAGCTCATACTCTCCATCGGGAGGATGAAGCTTATACTGCGTTCAGAGTCAAACTTGCTGAGACGGACACACTGGTGGAACGTGCAGTCATCAATCGCAATGGACTGTTTCCACTGCAGCAGGGCACACAGAGGAGAGAAATGATGAGGAAACAATGAAGCATGAGCAGACTGCAGAGAAACCACACACACACACACATTACTCATCAGGGGTGGGCGGCATGACAGTATATAGTGTGTGACGGCAGAGAATGGTCAACTGGTAAATTATCTGAGATATAAGGCAGGACGGATTTAGATTGCTACCAGTGTGAGAGTGATGAAGAAACATGAATTTATGTGAAAATACAAAGCATGATGTGTCCCAAGCCAAAAAGAGAAAAAAACTGTTGTTACTCATAAAGCAAAGCAACCTCGGAACTTTGTGTATTAATTAAGATTTGAACTGATATGTGGAGTTTGTACAGATGTGAATGTGACTCAGTTACAATTTAGAGTTCAATTTCTACTTGTGTTGCATGATGTGACATTCATTTGTTGCAATGTTATTTAAGTGTATGTCTAAATTCCAAATAATGAGAGAACATAAATATGATTATTTGTATTTTAATCAGTAAACTGTCCAAAAATATTTATTTTTTAATATCTAAACCTTTTTTTTTTTATTTCATTGCCATCAACAATGAACAACAATCTACATGTCTGTTCAAAAGTTTTGGGTTCAGCAATTTTTTTAACGGTTTTGGAAAAACCGGCTGCACTTATTTGACCAAATATATTTTAATATTGTGAAATATTTTTACATTTTTCTATTTAACATATGTGACCCTGGACCACAAAACCAATCTTAAATAGCATGGGTATATTTGTAGCAATAGCCAAAAATACATTGTATGGATCAAAATGATCAATTTTTCCTTTTATGGCCAAAATCATTAGGATATGAAGTGAAGATCATGTTCCATAAAGATATTTAGTAAATTTCCTACCGTGAATATATCAAAACTTAATTTTTTGATTAGTAATATGCATTGCTAAGAACTTCGTTTGGACAACTTTAAAGGTGATTTTCTCAGTATTTTTTTTACACTCTTAGATTACAGATTTTCAAATAGTGGTATCTCAGCCAAATACTGTCCTATTCTAACAAACCACACATCAATGGAAAGCTTATTTATCTATATAAATGATATATAACTTAAAATAAAAAAAAGACCCTTTTATGGTCCAGGGTCACATATCTTGAAATGGCATCATTACTCAAATCTTCAAAGTCACATAATCTTCACATGAATCCTTCACACTTTGAATTATCTGATAAATATATAAAAAAAAAAAAAAAAAAATTGAAATTATTTGTAACATTATTTAACATTATTTAATGTAACATTAATGTATTTTAATGTATATAAATGTTTTTGATCAATTTAATAGATCCTTGCTGAATATTTTTTTCAGAATGGTACTTCATATTGTATCACAGTTATTAGATTATGCAAGATTTTGGTCATACCGCCAACCTCTGTTAGCCATAATGCACAATGTCTCCTATACTGTCATTATGTTGGGGAGGATGCTTGTTTCTAGCACTGTGACCACAACAAAACTGCATGTGAAGCTCT